>NW_027423380.1:0-92819 GCF_048934315.1 Petromyzon marinus
CACGGCTCGGCCGCCGTGATGGACGAGTCGAAGGTGGAGAAGTCGCTCAAGTCTATTAAGGTGGGTGGGTGGTGTGGGTGGTGTGGGTGGTGTGGGTGGTGGGGGGTGAGTGGGTGGGTGAGTGGGTGGGTGAGTGGGTGGGTGAGTGGGTGGGTGAGTGGGTGAGTGGGTGGGTGAGTGGGTGATTGGGTGAGTGAGTGGGTGGATGGGTGGGTGGGTGAGTGGGGGGATGGGTGAGTGGGTGGATGGGTGGGTGGGTGAGTGAGTGGGTGAGTGGATGGGTGAGTGGGTGGATGGGTGGGTGGGTGAGTGGGTGGGTGGGTGGGTGAGTGGGTGGATGGGTGGGTGGGTGAGTGAGTGAGTGAGTGGGTGGGTGAGTGAGTGGGTGGGTGGGTGGGTGAGTGGGTGGGTGGGTGAGTGGGTGGGTGGGTGGGTGAGTGGGTGGGTGGGTGAGTGGGTGGGTGGGTGAGTGGGTGGGTGGGTGGGTGAGTGGGTGGGTGGGTGGGTGGGTGAGTGGGTGGGTGGGTGGGTGAGTGGGTGGGTGGGTGGGTGAGTGGGTGGGTGGGTGGGTGAGTGGGTGGGTGGGTGAGTGGGTGAGTGGGTGAGTGGGTGGATGGGTGAGTGGGTGGATGGGTGGGTGGGTGAGTGGGTGGATGGGTGGGTGGGTGAGTGGGTGGATGGGTGGGTGGGTGAGTGAGTGGGTGAGTGGGTGGGTGAGTGAGTGGGTGGGTGGGTGGGTGGGTGGATGGGTGGGTGGGTGGGTGGATGGGTGGGTGGATGGGTGGGTGGGTGGGTGGATGGGTGGGTGGGTGGGTGGATGGGTGGGTGGGTGGATGGGTGGGTGGATGGGTGGGTGGATGGGTGGGTGGATGGGTGGGTGGGTGGATGGGTGGGTGGGTGGATGGGTGGGTGGGTGGATGGGTGTGGTGGGTGGGTGGATGGATGGATGGGTGGGTGAGTGAGGTGAATGGGTGGGTGAGTGAGTGGATGGGTGAGTGAGTGAGTGGGTGAGTGGGTGAGTGGGTGGGTGAGTAGGTGGGTGGGTGGGTGAGTGAGTGAGTGGGTGGGTGGGTGGGTGAGTGAGTGGGTGGGTGAGTGGGTGAGTGGGTGGGTGAGTGGGTGGGTGGGTGGGTGGTTGAGTGAGTAAGTAGGTGGGTGAGTAGATAGGAGGGTGAGTGGGTGGGTGGGTGGGTTTGTGGGTGGGTAAGTGGGTGGGTGAGTCGACAGGAGGGTGGGAGGGTCAGTGGGTGAGTGAGTGGGTCAGTGGCTGGCTGATTGGGTGAGTGGGTGGGAGGGTGAGTGGGACGTTTAGTGGGTGAGTGCTTGGGTGGATGAGTGGAGGGTGAGTGGGTAGGTGGGAGCAATCCACAGACTCACACAGAGATCCATGAAGGCCCACAGCCTCGCACAGCAGAATCATCATCATCAGCAGCATCATCATCAGGTTCAGCAGAATCATCATCAGCAGCATCATCAGCAGTATCATCAGGTTCAGCAGAAGCATCAGCATCATCAGCAGCATCATTGTCAGGTTTAGCAACATCAGTAGCAGCAGCATCATCATCAGCAGCATCATCAGCAGCAGCAGAATCATCAGCGGCAGGCAGCAGTTATGACATTGTTCATAATTCACCAGAATCATCACATTTCATGCTGGTGCTGATGATAGTGATGATGGTGATGATCGTGATGCTGGTAATGATGATCGCGTTGATTGTTGATTATGATGATGCTGATCATGATGCTGCTGGTGATGATGATGATGCTGGTGATGATGATGCTGGTGATGATGATGCTGGTGATGATGTTGATGATGATGCTGGTGATGATGATGCTGATGCTGGTGATGATGATGATGCTGGTGATGATGATGATGCTGGTGATGATGATGCTGGTGATGATGATGATGATGCTGCTGATGATGATGCTGGTGATGATGATGGTGGTGATGATGATCCTGATGATGATTATGAGGCTGCTGACTATCGTGATTATGATGGTGTCGATGCTGATTATTTTGATGATGATGATGCTGATGATGATGAATTATGCATAACGGTGGCGATGCTAATGATGATGTTAACTGTGATTTCTGCCGATTATAACTTAGCCCTTGCTACTGCTATAATTTACAGCAATTAATCAGCTGATGATACTTCTGATGACTCTACTGCAACTACTTTTACTGCTGCTGCTGATGATGATGATACTGCTACTACTACTGATGATGATGATGATACTGCTGCTACTACTGATGATGATACTACTACTGATGATGATGATGATAGTGATACTGCTACTACTGATGATGATGATGATAGTGATACTGCTACTACTGATGATGATGATAGTGATATTGCTACTGATGATGATGATGATAGTGATATTGCTACTACTACTGATGATGATGATACTGCTACTACTGATGATGATACTGCTACTACTGATGATGATACTGCTACTACTACTGATGATAATGATACTACTGCTACCCCTACTGATGATACTGCTACTACTACTGATGATGATGATCATAATACAACTACTGCTAACACTGACAACACTGATTGGGCGCGTCACGGCGGCCATGTTGCCTGGGGAGTGGTCGTCACGTCGGCCATGTTGCCTGGGGAGTGGGCGTCACGTTGGCCATGTTGCCTGGGGAGTGGTCGTCACGTCGGCCATGTTGCCTGGGGAGTGGGCGTCACGTCGGCCATGTTGCCTGGGAGTGGTCGTCACGTCGGCCATGTTGCCTGGGGAGTCGGTGTCACGTCGGCCATGTTGCCTAGGAGGGGTCTCACGTCACGTCGGCCATGTTGCCTGGGGGGTGTGTGTGTGCGCCACGTCGGCCATGTTGCCTGGGGGGGGCGGGGGTTGGGCGTTACGTCGGCCATGTTGCCTGGGGAGTGGGCGTCACGTCGGCCATTTTTCCTTGGGGTGGGGGGGGCGTCACGTCAGCCATGTTGCTTAGGGGGGTGGATGTCACGTCGGCCATGTTGCCTGGGGGGGGGGAGAGGTGTGTCACGTCGGTCATGTTGCCTGAGTGGGTGGGTGTCACGTCGGCCAAGTTGCCTGAGGGGGGGGGGGCGTCACGTCAGCCATTTTTTCTAGGGGGGGGGGGGTCGGGGGTGGCGGGCGTCACATCAGCCATATTGCCTAGGGAGAGGACGTCATGTCGGCCATGTTGCCTGGGTTGAGGGGGTGTCACATCGTCCATGTTGCCTGGGGGGGACGTCACGTCGGTGGGGTGTAATGTCACGTGCGCCGTGGTGGGGGGGGAGTTTATCACGTGGGCCGTGTTGGGCAGGGGTTTCTCTTCCTCGCATCCGATTGGCCGGTGCGGGGAGTCACCAGCAACTTGGGAGAAATCTTAAGGATCCCTGGATCCTGGATCCTGACCTAAAGCTTCCAGCTGCTAACGCTACTACTCATGATGATGCTGCTGCTCCTGCTTCCGCAACCATTGCCAATCATCGTTCGCCTGGCTCCCACATTCCCACAACCCAGATCCTAGATCCCAGATCACAGATCCCACATCCCAGATCACAGATCCCGACTCCCAGACCCCAGATCCCACATCCCAGATCACAGATCCCAGACCTCAGACCCAAGACCCCAGATCCCAGACCCCAGATCCCAGATCCTAGATCCCAGATCCTAGACCCCAGACCCCAGACCCCAGAGCCCAGAGCCCAGAGCCCAGATCCTAGACCCCAGACCCCAGATCCCAGACCCCAGATCCTAGATCCCAGACCCCAGATCCCTGACCCCTGACCCCAGATCCCAGACCCCAGATCCTAGACCCAAGATCCCAGATCCTAGATCCCAGATCCCAGACCCCAGACCCCAGACCCCAGATCCCAGAGCCCAGAGCCCAGACCCCAGATCCCAGACCCCAGATCCTAGATCCCAGACCCCAGATCCCTGACCCCTGACCCCAGACCCCAGATCCCAGACCCCAGATCCCAGACCCCAGATCCCAGACCCCAGATCCTAGATCCCAGATCCCAGATCCTAGACCCCAGACCCCAGATTCCAGACCCCAGACCCCAGATCCCCGACCCCAGATCCCAGACCCCACATCCCAGATCTCAGATCCCAGATCCCAGATCCCGGACCCCAGATCTCAGATCCCAGACCCCAGATCCCTGACCCTTGACCCCAGATCACAGATCCCTGACCCCAGATCTCTGACCCCAGATCCCAGACCCCAGATCTCAGATCCCAGATCCCAGACCCCAGATCTCAGATCCCAGATCCCAGACCCCAGCTCCCTGACCCCTGACCCCAGATCACAGATCCCTGATCCCAGATCCCTGACCCCAGACCCCAGATCCCAGACCCCAGATCTCAAATCCCAAACCCCAGATCCCAGACCCCAGATCCCAGACCCCAGATCCCTGACCCCTGACCCCAGACCCCACAACCCAGATCCCAGACCCCAGATCCCAGACCCCAGATCCCAGACCCCAGATCCCAGACCCCAGATCCCAGACCCCAGACCCCAGATCCCAGACCCCACATCCCAGACCCCAGATCTCAGATCCCAGACCCCTGACCCCAGATCACAGATCCCTGACCCCAGATCTCTGACCCCAGATCCCAGATCCCAGACCCCAGATCCCTGACCCCAGATCACAGATCCCTGACCCCAGATCCCAGATCCCTGACCCCAGATCCCAGACATCAGATCCCAGACCCCAGGTCCCAGACCCCAGATCTCAAATCCCAGAACCCAGACCCCAGATCCCAGACCCCATGTCCCAGACCCCAGATCCCTGACCCCTGATCCCTGACCCCTGACCCCAGATCCCAGACCCCAGATCCCAGACCCCAGGTCCCAGACCCCAGGTCCCAGACCCCAGATCTCAAATCCCAGATCCCTGACCCCTGATCCCAGATCCCTGACCCCAGAGCCCAGATCCCGGCTCTTTCCCTGCTCGCTCGGAATCGGTGGACGTGGAATTTGAATCTCCAGTGGGGTGGAGGGAGCAGATCTGAAGTGGCCCTCCTCCTCCACCTCCTCTACCCCCCCACCCACCCCTCCACCTCCTCTACCCCCCACCCACCCCTCCACCTCCTCTACCCCCCCACCCACCCACCCCTCCACCTCCTCTACCCCCCCACCCACCCACCCCTCCACCTCCTCTACCCCCTCCTCACCCCCCCTCCTCCTCCACCTCCTCCACCTCCTCTACCCCCCCCACCCACCCCTCCACCTCCTCTATCCCCTCCTCCCCCTCCTCATCTCCTCCACCCCCTCCTGTGCTCCATCTCCCCCCTCCTCGACCTCTTCTCCCCCCCCCTCCTCCACCTCCTCCCCCTCCTCCTCCACCTCCTCTCCCCCCCCTCCTCTACCTCCTCATCCCCCTCCTCCCCCCCTCCACCTCCCTCCTCCACCTCCTCTCCCTCCTCCTCCACCTCCTCCCCCCCCTCCTCCACCTCCTCCCCCCTCCTCTACCTCCTCATCCCCCTCCCCCCTCCTCCACCTCCTCCTCTACCACCTCATCCTCCTCCCCCCCTCCACCTCCACCTACCTCCCCCGCCCTCCACATCCTCCACCTCCTCTACCTCCTCCTCCATCCCCCTCTCCCCCTCCTCCTCCATCCCCTTCTCCTCCCCCCCCCCCCCCCCCCCCCCCGTGTGGTGTAGGGAGTGGGGGCGCTATCGGGGGGCGCTCTGGTTGCATCGGTAAGAAGGCGGGGGAGTGGGGATACGTGCAAATAAATAAATAAATGGCCCTGGCGCGCTGAGCGAGCCTTGCTCACTCGCTCAGCCGCTGACTCGCTCAGCCGCTCACTCGCTCAGCCACTCACTCAGTCACTCGCTCACTCATTCGGTCACTCGCTCACTCACTCACTCGCTCGCTCAGCCACTCAGTCACTCACTCAAACAGTCACTCAGTCACTCGCTCAGCTACTCAGTCACTCAGTCACCTCACTCGCTCAGCCACTCACTCACTCAGTCACTCACTCGCTCAGCCACTCACTCAGTCACTCACTCACTCAGCCACTCACTCACTCAGCCACTCACTCACTCAGCGACTCACTCAGCCACTCACTCACTCAACCACTCACTCACTCAGCCACTCACTCAGCCACTCACTCGCTCAGCCACTCACTCGCTCAACCACTCACTCACTCAGCCACTCACTCACTCAGCCACTCACTCAGTCACTCACTCGCTCAGCCACTCAGTCACTCGCTCACTCATTCGGTCACTCGCTCACTCACTCGCTCACTAACTCACTCGCTCGCTTAGCCACTCACTCACTTAGCCACTCGCTCATTCACTCACTCGCTCAGCCACTCAGTCACTCAGCCGCTCACTCAGCCACTCGCCTGCTCAGCCACTCACTCACTTAGCCACTCGCTCACTCACTCGCTTAGCCACTCGCCTGCTCGGCACTCACTCGCTCAGCCACTCGCTCAGCCACTCACTCAGCCACTCGCTCACTCACTCACTCGCTCAGCCACTCGCTCAGCCACTCGCTCAGCCACTCACTCAGCCACTCGCTCACTCACTCGCTCAGCCACTCACCCACTCAGCCGCTCACTCGCTCAGCCACTCACTCGCTCAGCCACTCACCCACTTAGCCGCTCACTCAGGCCACTCGCCTGCTCATCCACTCACTCACTTAGCCGCTCACTCACTCGCTCAGCCACTCACTCGCTCAGCCACTTGCGCAGCCACTCGCTCAGCCAGTCACTCACTCGCTCACTCGCTCAGCCACTCATTCGCTCAGCGACTCGCTCACTCACTCAGCCACTCGCTCACTCACTCAGTCACTCGCTCACTCATTCGGTCGCTCGCTCAATCGCTCACTAACTCACTCGCTCGCTCAGCCACTCGCTCGCTCAGCCACTCACTCAGCCGCTCACTCAGCCACCCGCCTGCTCAGCCACTCACTCACTTAGCCACTCGCTCACTCACTCACTCGCTCAGCCACTCACTCACTCAGCCACTCGCTCATTCATTCGCTCAGCCACTCGCTCAGCCACTCGCTCGCTCCCTCACTCGATTATCCGCTCGCTCACTCACTCGCCCACTCACTCAGTCACTCACTCGCCTACTCACTCTGTCACTCATTCACTCACTCAGCCACTCGCTCACTCACTCAGCTACTCAGTCACTCTTACACGAAGACAAAGATCCCCCGTGTAGCCTCTAACAGTGCTGTAGGGGCAAGTGCTGTTAGCAGCAGCAGCAGCCCCTATGAAGGCTACCGGCACTGTGGCTACACACACAGAGGGGGTGGGTGGCCAGCACCACCACGCCCGGCCGCCTTTGTCTCTCCCCCAGTGCTGGCGATGTTCACACAGACAAGCGCACGCATAGACAAAGGCACACACACAGGAAGAGAGACACACAGGCACACACATAGACACACACATAGACACACACATAGACACACACAGGCACACACACAGACACACGTAGACACACACAGGCACACAAGCAGACAACAACAACCGCCATTCGCCACTAAGTGGCGGTGACGTCACCACGCCGCTTGTGCCAGGCTATGTGCACCTTGAGGCCACCACGTGAAGTGTCGAACACCCGCTGGCAGGAGGTCACGGGGCAGACCCAGCAGGTGCCACGGGTCGACTGACTAAGATGACTGAGGTGACTGGCTGATGCACCACCTGTGCCCCCTACTGTGCCAACCTGCTGTGCTTTAGCCACCCGGCGCTCCGCTCGTTGTTGTGAGCGTCGCTCCTCCGCCCTCCGTTGTTGTTGGAGGGCGACTGCCTCCAACTGCCCAGTAGCGTCCTTCACGAGCCTCCTCCACAGAGGCCGATCTTGACACCGCTGGTACCAGTCATGGCTCTGACTCCCAGCCACATAGTGTTACCCGGGCCCGCTCACCATCATGAAGGTCCTTAATGATCGTGAGCAGAGGGTCAGGGACTCCGAAAGCACGAAGAACAACCCAGAGCCCAGGCCTACCGATGGTATCATAGGCCTTGACCAGGTCAATAAAGCAGAGATTTTAGATCTTGTTGGAGTTCCCTACACCTCTGCTGTAGCAGACGGACAGAAAATATGGCATCTGTGCAGGACCGCCCTTTCCTGAAACCGCATTGGGGCTCCGCAAGCCTCTCCTCAGCGTGCCTGGCAAGGCGATGTTGAATAATCCTTGCCAGGACCTTTCCCGGCACACTGAGGAGTGAGATGCCCCTGTAGTTGTTACAGTCTGTGCGGTCCCCCTTCTTAAAGAGGGGGACCACCAGGGCATCCTTCCAATCCTCCAAAACAACCCCCTACCTCCTCGCGGTGCCGGACGGGCAACTCTGTCGTGGACAGTGCCGATTGGCTCCTCCCCTCATGGCGTCTGTGACCACCACAGGGGCTAAACGGGGGCTCTGGACGGGTGCGAGGGGCTGGTAACCCCTCCACCTTCAATTAATTACCACGAAACCACGAATTAAATATGTAACACGCAGACATGCACACACAGACACACACATAACACACACACGCACACATGGATGCACACACACATAGATGCACACACAGACACACACACATAACACACACACACACAGAACACACACACACATAGACGCATAGATGCACACAGACGCACGCATTGACACACACACACAGACACACACAGACACACACAGACACACACATACACACACACAGACACACAGACAGACACACACAGACAACAACAACCGCCATTCGCCACTAAGTGGCGGTGACGTCACCACAACGCTTGTGCCAGGCCATGTGCACCTTGAGGCCACGTGAAGTGTCAAACGCCCGCTGGCAGGAGGTCACGGGGCAGACCCAGGTGCCACGGGTCGACTGACTGAGATGACTGGCTGATGCACCACCTGTGCCCCCCACTGTGCCAACCTGCTGTGCTTTAGCCACCCGTTGCTCCGCTCGTTGTTCTGAGCATCGCTCCTCCGCCCTCCGTTGTTGTTGGAGGGCGACTGCCTCCAACTGCCCAGTAACATCCTTCACGAGCCTCCTCCACAGAGGCCGATCTTGACACCGCTGGTACTGGACTTCGACAAGTCCACTCAGCTCCACGTCCTCCTGTACCACATCACTCCATCTCTTCTCTAGCCCGTGCCGCGCCCGTTTAGCCCCCTCGATCCGGCCGAACAAAAGCTGTTTTGGCATGCGGTGGCTGGGCATGCGGGCTACATGACCCAGCCAACGCAGCCTTGCCTGCCGGAGGAGCTCACCGATGGGACCTTGCCCAGATCTTTCAAGGATTTGTGAGCTCCTCACACAATCCAGTCTGGTTAAACCCAGGATGGATCGTAGGCCGGCCAACCTAAATGTTTCTAACCGGCGAAGATGTTCCATTAGGGGGGTCCACGTTTCGCAAGCGTAGAGAAGGGAGGGAATGACCGTGGCCGAGAAGACCTGAAGCTTAGTGCGGAGCGACAGACCAGGTAGCTTCCACACAGCGTTACGCAACCGATGAAAAGATATTGCCGCTCGACTGATTCGGAGTGAGACCTCTGCTGTTAATCCGGAGCCGGTCATAAGCACACTGCCCAGGTATGGGAAACTCTCCACTCTCTCCACAACTGCCCCATCACCGATAGGGAGTTGTAAGGGTGGAGTGTCCGATGGTACAAAATACCCAGGCAGGTGCTTAGTTTTGGTGGGGCTGATGGTAAGGCCCCATCTCTTAGTGGCACGCTCCAGTCTCAGCAGCAGCATCTCCAACTCCTCCTCTGAATGAGCAGCTATTACCAAATCATCGGCATACATAACGTGGTTGAGCAATAGGGAGCCATCCCTTGACCGCACCCAGGCATCGATCAGCCTCTCATTATATCTGTACCAAATGGAGATTCCCCCGGTACAGCTATTGAAAGCTTCACGAACTACGTGGTCAAAATGTGGGAGCCAGAGGACATCCCTGTCGCACCCCAAGGTGTACAGGGAATGGCTCTGACTCCCGGCCACGTAGTTTTACCCGGGCCCGCTCACCATCATGAAGGTCCTTAATGATCGTGAGCAGAGGGTCAGGGACTCCAAAAGCACGAAGAACAACCCAGAGCCCAGGCCTACTGATGGTATCATAGGCCTTGACCAGGTCAATAAAGCAGAGATGTAGGTCTTGTTGGAATTCCCTACACCTCTGCTGTAGCAGACGGACAGAAAATATGGCATCTGTGCAGGACCGCCCTTTCCTGAAACCGCATTGGGGCTCCGCAAGCCTCTCCTCAGCGTGCCTGGCAAGGCGATGCTGAATAATCCTTGCCAGGACCTTTCCCGGCACACTGAGGAGTGAGATGCCCCTGTAGTTGTTACAGTCTGTGCGGTCCCCCTTCTTAAAGAGGGGGACCACCAGGGCATCCTTCCAATCCTCCAAAACAACCCCCTACCTCCTCGCGGTGCCGGACGGGCAACTCTGTCGTGGACAGTGCCGATTGGCTCCTCCCCTCATGCCGTCTGTGACCACCACAGGGGCTAAACGGGGGCTCTGGACGGGTGCGAGGGGCTGGTAACCCCTCCACCTTCAATTAATTACCACGAAACCATGAATTAAATATGTAACACGCAGACATGCACACACAGACACACACATAACACACACACGCACACATGGATGCACACACACATAGATGCACACACAGACACACACACGTAACACACACACAGAACACACACACACATAGACGCATAGATGCACACAGACGCACGCATTGACACACACACACAGACACACACAGACACACACAGACACACACAGACACACACAGACACACACAGACACACACAAACACACACACAGACACACAGACAGACACACACAGACAACAACAACCGCCATTCGCCACTAAGTGGCGGTGACGTCACCACAACGCTTGTGCCAGGCCATGTGCACCTTGAGGCCACGTGAAGTGTCAAACGCCCGCTGGCAGGAGGTCACGGGGCAGACCCAGGTGCCACGGGTCGACTGACTGAGATGACTGGCTGATGCACCACCTGTGCCCCCTACTGTGCCAACCTGCTGTGCTTTAGCCACCCGGCGCTCCGCTCGTTGTTGTGAGCGTCGCTCCTCCGCCCTCCGTTGTTGTTGGAGGGCGACTGCCTCCAACTGCCCAGTAACATCCTTCACGAGCCTCCTCCACAGAGGCCGATCTTGACACCGCTGGTACCAGTCATCGGCAAGTCCGCTCAGCTCCACGTCCTCCTGTACCACATCACTCCATCTCTTCTCTAGCCCGTGCCGCGCCCGTTTAGCCCCCTCGATCCGGCCGAACAAAAGCTGTTTTGGCATGCGGTGGCTGGGCATGCGGGCTACATGACCCAGCCAACGCAGCCTTGCCTGCCGGAGGAGCTCACCGATGGGACCTTGCCCAGATCTTTCAAGGATTTGTGAGCTCCTCACACAATCCAGTCTGGTTAAACCCAGGATGGATCGTAGGCCGGCCAACCTAAATGTTTCTAACCGGCGAAGATGTTCCATTAGAGGGGTCCACGTTTCGCAAGCGTAGAGAAGGGAGGGAATTACCGTGGCCGAGAAGACCTGAAGCTTATTGCGGAGCGACAGACCAGGTAGCTTCCACACAGCGTTACGCAACCGATGAAAAGATATTGCCGCTCGACTGATTCGGAGTGAGACCTCTGCTGTTAATCTGGAGCCGGTCATAAGCACACTGCCCAGGTATGGGAAACTCTCCACTCTCTCCACAACTGCCCCATCACCGATAGGGAGTTGTTGGGATGGAGTGTCCGATGGCACAAAATACCCAGGCAGGTGCTTAGTTTTGGTGGGGCTGATGGTAAGGCCCCATCTCTTAGTGGCACGCTCCAGTCTCAGCAGCAGCGTCTCCAACTCCTCCTCTGAATGAGCAGCTATTACCAAATCATCGGCATAAATAACGTGGTTGAGCAATAGGGAGCCATCCCTTGACCGCACCCAGGCATCGATCAGCCTCTCATTATATCTGTACCAAATGGAGATTCCCCCGGTACAGCTATTGAAAGCTTCACGAACTACGTGGTCAAAATGTGGGAGCCAGAGGACATCCCTGTCGCACCCCAAGGTGTACAGGGAATGGCTCTGACTCCCGGCCACGTAGTTTTACCCGGGCCCGCTCACCATCATGAAGGTCCTTAATGATCGTGAGCAGAGGGTCAGGTACTCCAAAAGCACGAAGAACGACCCAGAGCCCAGGCCTACTGATGGTATCATAGGCCTTGACCAGGTCAATAAAGCAGAGATGTAGGTCTTGTTGGAATTCCCTACATCTCTGCTGTAGCAGACGGACAGAAAATATGGCATCTGTGCAGGACTGCCCTTTCCTGAAACCGCACACACAGACACACACACAGACAGACACACATACACGCACAGACACACACAGACAAACACACACACACACACACAGACACACACAGACACGCACACAGACACACACACACAGACACACACACAGACACACACACAGACACACACAGACACACACACAGACACACAGACACACACACAGACACACACACAGACACACACACACACAGACACACACAGACACACACAGACACACACACACAGACACACACACAGACTCACACACAGACACACACAGACACACACACAGACACGCACACAGACACGCACACAGACACACACACAGACACACAACAACAACAACAACCGCCATTCGCCACTAAGTGGCGGTGACGTCACCACGACGCTTGTGCCAGGCTATGTGCACCGTGAGGCCACGTGAAGTGTCGAACGCCCGCTGGCAGGAGGTCACGGGGCAGACCCAGGTGCCACGGGTCGACTGACTGAGATGACTGGCTGATGCACCACCTGTGCCCCCCACTGTGCCAACCTGCTGTGCTTTAGCCACCCGTTGCTCCGCTCGTTGTTCTGAGCATCGCTCCTCCGCCCTCCGTTGTTGTTGGAGGGCGACTGCCTCCAACTGCCCAGTAACATCCTTCACGAGCCTCCTCCACAGAGGCCGATCTTGACACCGCTGGTACTGGACTTCGACAAGTCCACTCAGCTCCACGTCCTCCTGTACCACATCACTCCATCTCTTCTCTAGCCCGTGCCGCGCCCGTTTAGCCCCCTCGATCCGGCCGAACAAAAGCTGTTTTGGCATGCGGTGGCTGGGCATGCGGGCTACATGACCCAGCCAACGCAGCCTTGCCTGCCGGAGGAGCTCACCGATGGGACCTTGCCCAGATCTTTCAAGGATTTGTGAGCTCCTCACACAATCCAGTCTGGTTAAACCCAGGATGGATCGTAGGCCGGCCAACCTAAATGTTTCTAACCGGCGAAGATGTTCCATTAGGGGGGTCCACGTTTCGCAAGCGTAGAGAAGGGAGGGAATGACCGTGGCCGAGAAGACCTGAAGCTTAGTGCGGAGCGACAGACCAGGTAGCTTCCACACAGCGTTACGCAACCGATGAAAAGATATTGCCGCTCGACTGATTCGGAGTGAGACCTCTGCTGTTAATCCGGAGCCGGTCATAAGCACACTGCCCAGGTATGGGAAACTCTCCACTCTCTCCACAACTGCCCCATCACCGATAGGGAGTTGTAAGGGTGGAGTGTCCGATGGTACAAAATACCCAGGCAGGTGCTTAGTTTTGGTGGGGCTGATGGTAAGGCCCCATCTCTTAGTGGCACGCTCCAGTCTCAGCAGCAGCATCTCCAACTCCTCCTCTGAATGAGCAGCTATTACCAAATCATCGGCATACATAACGTGGTTGAGCAATAGGGAGCCATCCCTTGACCGCACCCAGGCATCGATCAGCCTCTCATTATATCTGTACCAAATGGAGATTCCCCCGGTACAGCTATTGAAAGCTTCACGAACTACGTGGTCAAAATGTGGGAGCCAGAGGACATCCCTGTCGCACCCCAAGGTGTACAGGGAATGGCTCTGACTCCCGGCCACGTAGTTTTACCCGGGCCCGCTCACCATCATGAAGGTCCTTAATGATCGTGAGCAGAGGGTCAGGGACTCCAAAAGCACGAAGAACAACCCAGAGCCCAGGCCTACTGATGGTATCATAGGCCTTGACCAGGTCAATAAAGCAGAGATGTAGGTCTTGTTGGAATTCCCTACACCTCTGCTGTAGCAGACGGACAGAAAATATGGCATCTGTGCAGGACCGCCCTTTCCTGAAACCGCATTGGGGCTCCGCAAGCCTCTCCTCAGCGTGCCTGGCAAGGCGATGCTGAATAATCCTTGCCAGGACCTTTCCCGGCACACTGAGGAGTGAGATGCCCCTGTAGTTGTTACAGTCTGTGCGGTCCCCCTTCTTAAAGAGGGGGACCACCAGGGCATCCTTCCAATCCTCCAAAACAACCCCCTACCTCCTCGCGGTGCCGGACGGGCAACTCTGTCGTGGACAGTGCCGATTGGCTCCTCCCCTCATGCCGTCTGTGACCACCACAGGGGCTAAACGGGGGCTCTGGACGGGTGCGAGGGGCTGGTAACCCCTCCACCTTCAATTAATTACCACGAAACCATGAATTAAATATGTAACACGCAGACATGCACACACAGACACACACATAACACACACACGCACACATGGATGCACACACACATAGATGCACACACAGACACACACACGTAACACACACACAGAACACACACACACATAGACGCATAGATGCACACAGACGCACGCATTGACACACACACACAGACACACACAGACACACACAGACACACACAGACACACACAAACACACACACAGACACACAGACAGACACACACAGACAACAACAACCGCCATTCGCCACTAAGTGGCGGTGACGTCACCACAACGCTTGTGCCAGGCCATGTGCACCTTGAGGCCACGTGAAGTGTCAAACGCCCGCTGGCAGGAGGTCACGGGGCAGACCCAGGTGCCACGGGTCGACTGACTGAGATGACTGGCTGATGCACCACCTGTGCCCCCTACTGTGCCAACCTGCTGTGCTTTAGCCACCCGGCGCTCCGCTCGTTGTTGTGAGCGTCGCTCCTCCGCCCTCCGTTGTTGTTGGAGGGCGACTGCCTCCAACTGCCCAGTAACATCCTTCACGAGCCTCCTCCACAGAGGCCGATCTTGACACCGCTGGTACCAGTCATCGGCAAGTCCGCTCAGCTCCACGTCCTCCTGTACCACATCACTCCATCTCTTCTCTAGCCCGTGCCGCGCCCGTTTAGCCCCCTCGATCCGGCCGAACAAAAGCTGTTTTGGCATGCGGTGGCTGGGCATGCGGGCTACATGACCCAGCCAACGCAGCCTTGCCTGCCGGAGGAGCTCACCGATGGGACCTTGCCCAGATCTTTCAAGGATTTGTGAGCTCCTCACACAATCCAGTCTGGTTAAACCCAGGATGGATCGTAGGCCGGCCAACCTAAATGTTTCTAACCGGCGAAGATGTTCCATTAGGGGGGTCCACGTTTCGCAAGCGTAGAGAAGGGAGGGAATTACCGTGGCCGAGAAGACCTGAAGCTTATTGCGGAGCGACAGACCAGGTAGCTTCCACACAGCGTTACGCAACCGATGAAAAGATATTGCCGCTCGACTGATTCGGAGTGAGACCTCTGCTGTTAATCTGGAGCCGGTCATAAGCACACTGCCCAGGTATGGGAAACTCTCCACTCTCTCCACAACTGCCCCATCACCGATAGGGAGTTGTTGGGATGGAGTGTCCGATGGCACAAAATACCCAGGCAGGTGCTTAGTTTTGGTGGGGCTGATGGTAAGGCCCCATCTCTTAGTGGCACGCTCCAGTCTCAGCAGCAGCGTCTCCAACTCCTCCTCTGAATGAGCAGCTATTACCAAATCATCGGCATAAATAACGTGGTTGAGCAATAGGGAGCCATCCCTTGACCGCACCCAGGCATCGATCAGCCTCTCATTATATCTGTACCAAATGGAGATTCCCCCGGTACAGCTATTGAAAGCTTCACGAACTACGTGGTCAAAATGTGGGAGCCAGAGGACATCCCTGTCGCACCCCAAGGTGTACAGGGAATGGCTCTGACTCCCGGCCACGTAGTTTTACCCGGGCCCGCTCACCATCATGAAGGTCCTTAATGATCGTGAGCAGAGGGTCAGGTACTCCAAAAGCACGAAGAACGACCCAGAGCCCAGGCCTACTGATGGTATCATAGGCCTTGACCAGGTCAATAAAGCAGAGATGTAGGTCTTGTTGGAATTCCCTACATCTCTGCTGTAGCAGACGGACAGAAAATATGGCATCTGTGCAGGACTGCCCTTTCCTGAAACCGCACACACAGACACACACACAGACAGACACACATACACGCACAGACACACACAGACAAACACACACACACACACACAGACACACACAGACACGCACACAGACACACACACACAGACACACACACAGACACACACACAGACACACACAGACACACACACAGACACACACACAGACACACACACAGACACACACACAGACACACACACACACAGACACACACAGACACACACACACAGACACACACACAGACTCACACACAGACACACACAGACACACACACAGACACGCACACAGACACGCACACAGACACACACACAGACACACAACAACAACAACAACCGCCATTCGCCACTAAGTGGCGGTGACGTCACCACGACGCTTGTGCCAGGCTATGTGCACCGTGAGGCCACGTGAAGTGTCGAACGCCCGCTGGCAGGAGGTCACTGGGCAGACCCAGGTGCCACGGGTCGACTGACTGAGATGACTGGCTGATGCACCACCTGTGCCCCCTACTGTGCCAACCTGCTGTGCTTTAGCCACCCGGCGCTCCGCTCGTTGTTGTGAGCGTCGCTCCTCCGCCCTCCGTTGTTGTTGGAGGGCGACTGCCTCCAACTGCCCAGTAGCATCCTTCACGAGCCTCCTCCACAGAGGCCGATCTTGACACCGCTGGTACCAGTCATCGGCAAGTCCACTCAGCTCCACGTCCTCCTGTACCACATCACTCCATCTCTTCTCTAGCCCGTGCCGCGCCCGCTTAGCCCCCTCAATCCGGCCAAACAAAAGCTGTTTCGGCATGCGGTGGCTGGGCATGCGGGCTACATGACCCAGCCATCGCAGCCTTGCCTGCCGGAGGAGCTCACCGATGGAGCTCACCGATGGGACCCTGCCCAGATCTTTCAAGGATTTGTGAGCTCCTCACACAATCCAGTCTGGTTAAACCCAGGATGGATCGTAGGCAGGCCAGCCTAAATGTTTCTAACCGGCGAAGATGTTCCATTAGGGGGGTCCACGTTTCGCAAGCGTAGAGAAGGGAGGGAATGACCGTGGCCGAGAAGACCTGAAGCTTAGTGCGGAGCGACAGACCAGGTAGCTTCCACACAGCGTTACGCAACCGATGAAAAGATATTGCCGCTCGACTGATTCGGAGTGAGACCTCTGCTGTTAAACTGGAGCCAGTCATAAGCACACTGCCCAGGTATGGGAAACTCTCCACTCTCTCCACAACTGCCCCATCACCGATTGGGAGTTGTGGGGGTGGAGTGTCCGATGGTACAAAATACCCAGGCAGGTGCTTAGTTTTGGTGGGGCTGATGGTAAGGCCCCACCTCTTAGTGGCACGCTCCAGTCTCAGCAGCAGCGTCTCCAACTCCTCCTCTGACTGAGCAGATATTACCAAATCATCAGCATACATAACGTGGTTGAGCAATAGGGAGCCATCCCTTGACCGCACCCGGGCATCGATTAGCCTCCCATTATATCTGTACCATATGGAGATTCCCCCGGTACAGCTATTGAAGGCTTCACGAACTACGTGGTCAAAATAGATGTTAAATAATGTGGGAGCCAGAGGACATCCCTGTCGCACCCCAAGGTGTACAGGGAATGGCTCTGACTCCCGGCCACGTAGTTTTACCCGGGCCCGCTCACCATCATGAAGGTCCTTAATGATCGTGAGCAGAGGGTCAGGTACTCCAAAAGCACGAAGAACGACCCAGAGCCCAGGCCTACTGATGGTATCATAGGCCTTGACCAGGTCAATAAAGCAGAGATGTAGGTCTTGTTGGAATTCCCTACACCTCTGCTGTAGCAGACGGACAGAAAATATGGCATCTGTGCAGGACGCCCTTTCCTGAAACCGCATTGGGGCTCCGCAAGCCTCTCCTCAGCGTGCCTGGCAAGGCGATGCTGAATAATCCTTGCCAGGACCTTTCCCGGCACACTGAGGAGTGAGATGCCCCTGTAGTTTTTACAGTCTGTGCGGTCCCCCTTCTTAAAAAGGGGGACCAACAGGGCATCCTTCCAATCCTGCGGAACCCGTCCAGTGGTCCAGACTGTTGTTATGATGTCATATAGGGCAGTCTGTGCACAAACGTCACCCTCCCTCAGCATTTCGCTTGGGAGATCATCTCTGCCCGCTGCCTTTCCTGGTCTCAGACTCCGGATCGCCTTCAATACTTCCTCAGCAGATGGCACCTCAGCCAGTCACTCACAGGGGGTGACTTCTTCCAATATTTGAGGCACCGCAGCCTCAGCAGGGTCATCCTCACTTTGTGCCACGATGTTTTCCTGGCTGAGGGATTTTCCCTCCCCCAGGACCTCACAGAAATGCTCAGCAAATCCTTGAACCTGTTCCTGGGGGTCGGAGATTGGATCACCGTTTTTTCCCCTAATTATGGTAATAGGTGTGGCGCTGCAGGTTACTTTTTTGATGGAGTTAAATAGAGATTTGTGATCACGGGCCACTGAGGCAGACTCCATCTCCTCAGCAACCCGCGACCACCACCCATCCTTGCAGCGCCTCACGGCTCTCCGAACCTCCAAGCGAAGGCTGCGGTAAGCCTCCTCATTCTCTGACGTGGGATTCTGTAGCCGATAACAGTGGGCCTGTCGCTTTTTCTCAACCATCCTGAACACCTCCTCTGTCAGCCAGGGTCTCTGGGGAGGTCTGGACCGCGTACCCAAATCAGCCATTGCAGCTGCATGAGTCACAGTCCTAAACCTCGCCCATTTACCCTCGACATCAGGAGGAGTCGGGGACGATGCCAATCCCAGCCGCAAGCGATGATGAAATTCTCGCTTGCAACTTTCATCAGATAACTGAGACCAGGCCACTTTATGTTGGAATGGGTTCCTGGGTGTACACCCACCACCGGAGTGGAAGAATGGCAGGCGCATCTTACAGATGACTAGTCGATGGTCAGAGGGCAGATCAGCTCCACGGTAGGTCCTGGTGTCAAGGACATGGGCTCGCATTCGCTGGTCCGTCACTATGTAGTCCAGCAGATGTTCTTGCTTGGACCCGGCATGCATCCATGATGTGTGGATGCGCCGATGCCGGAACAGCGTGTTGGTAATTACAAGCCCATGGGCTGCACAAAAATCGAGCAGCCTCCTACCTTTGTTATTGAGCTGATCTGGCCCATGCCCTCCAATCACTCCAGACCAGGTGCCAGTATCATGACCAACTCGGGCATTGAAGTCACCCAACATGATGACTCTATCCCGAGGGGCCACTTTAGCCAGCACCTGTGACAGGAGGACATAGAAGGCATCTGACTCATCGGCTTTGCCTGCATCCCTCCACGGATGTTCATCTTCGGTGGGGGCATAAGTAACCACGACCACCATTCCTCGCCTCCGGTTGATGGGAAGGCGAGCCCAAAGTAGCCTGGGGCTTACAGCTTCCCACACCTCACCGCCACGCTCCCACGCCCCCTTCATTCTTTTGTTCAAAAGAAGACCCACACCCTGTTGTTTGGCAGTCTGCTGCCCCGAGTAGAGGACTGTCCACCCCTCATGGTGGCAGGAGCCAGAGCCGGTCCACCGGACCTCCTGAATGCCGCATAGATCCCTAATGGAACATCTTCGCCGGTTAGAAACATTTAGGCTGGCCTGCCTACGATCCATCCTGGGTTTAACCAGACTGGATTGTGTGAGGAGCTCACAAATCCTTGAAAGATCTGGGCAGGGTCCCATCGGTGAGCTCCATCGGTGAGCTCCTCCGGCAGGCAAGGCTGCGATGGCTGGGTCAGAGGAGCGGCAGCCTCTCCTCTGCAGTGAGCGTTCGAACATTCCACGTGGCCACCCGTAGTGGCTTTTCGTTGTTTCTGGAGTAGCCCCGAGGGTAGGTATTCAATCTCCTGGCTCCGCCAATTGGGGTTTGGCCAGGAGACGTCATAGACGCCTGGCCCCCCGGGGCCTCCGGCACAAGCTTATTAGTTACATATTTCAGTTTAACTCGTGGTTTCGTGGTAATTAATTGAAGGTGGAGGGGCTACCAGCCCCTCGCACCCGTCCAGAGCCCCCGTTTAGCCACTGTGGTGGTCATAGACGCCATGAGGGGAGGACCCAATCGGAATTGGTCCTCCCCCCACAGCACTGTCCACGACAGAGTTGCCCGTCCGGCACCGCGAGACACACACACACAGACACACACACAGACACACACACAGACACACACACAGACACACACACAGACACACACACAGACACACACACAGACACACACACAGACACACACACAGACACACACACGCTCTCCTCCTATCTGACAGTAACATGCTAATGTCTCACATTAACATCACTTAGCCCGTCCACTTTACGACCACCCTTGGGCTACATTTTAAAAACAATCAGCAGCAGGCCACACTTTCACACCTGATGACTGAAAAATTTTTACATTTTTTTTTAAATTTTGCTGTGGCTTTCCCACCTAATGATGATTGCTCTGCGTCGCAACCGAAACGTCGCGATGCATTTTATCGTTTACATTTGTATTATGGGAAAAAAATTGGAAGAAATTGTTTGCAAAAAAAAAATTTTTTTGGGGCAAATTCAATTCTTTTTTAAAGTTGGAAAAAAATTTAGAAAAATAATTTTCCATTTTTTTTTATATTTGCTGTGGCTTTCCCACCTAATGATGATTGCTCTGCGTCACAACCGAAACGTCGTGATGCATTTTATCGTTTACATTTGTATTATGGAAAAAAAATTGGAAGAAATTGTTTGCAAAAACATTTTTTTTTTTGGGCAAATTCAATTCTTTTTTAAAGTTGGAAAAAAAAAATTTTAGAAAAATTTGTTTTACGTTTTTTTTAAAAAAAAATTTGTTTAACAAAAAAATTTGCTGTGATTTTCCCACCTAATGATGATTGCTTTGCGTCGCAATCGAAACGTCGCGATGCATTCTATCGTTTACATTTGTATTATGGAAAAAAAAATTGGAAGAAATTGATTGCAAAAATTTTTTTTTTGGGGCAAATTCAATTCTTTTTTAAAGTTGGAAAAAAAAATGTAGAAACATTTTTAGAAATTTTTTTTTAGAAAAACATTTTTTTAGAAAAAATGTTTTCCATTTTTTTTAACAAAAATTTTTTGCTGTGGTTTCCCCACCCAATGATGATTGCTCTTGCGTCCGTCGCAACCGAAACGTCGCGATGCATTTTTATCGTTTTAAATCTCGTCACCTCATTTGTCTCCCCTTCTGCGGTGGTGACTTTACAAGCCCCCCGAAGGGGAAAGGGGCTCCCCCTGCCTGCGGCTCACGAGGAAACTTTTCAAAACGCGAAGCAAAATCGTCGCGGTCCGCTGTTGAGTGTTGACGCCGGGACAATTCTGTTTGTGCCCCCCCCCCCCCCTTTGCAGAGCAAAAAACTTGAAGACCTCACCCCTCTGCCAGGTACAGACAAAGCTCCCCCGGGTAGCCTCTGGCAGGGCTGTAGGGGCAAGTGCTGAGACACACAGACAAAGCTCCCCCCAGGTAGCCTCTGGCAGGGATGCAGGGGGCAAGTGCTGTAGGGGGCAAGTGCTGTGTACACACACACAGACAAAGATCCCCCAGGTAGTCTCTGGCAGGGCTGTAGGGGCAAGTGCTGTTACACACACACACAGACAAAGATATCCCCCAGGTAGCCTCTAGCAGAGCTGTAGGGGCAAGTGCTGAGACACAGACAAAGCTCCCCCAGGTAGCCTCTGGCAGCGCTGTAGGGGCAAGTGCTGTGTACACACACAGACAAAGATCCCCCAGGTAGCCTCTGGCAGCGCGGTAGGGGCAAGTGCTGAGGCACAGACAAAGCTCCCCCAGGTAGCCTCTAGCAGAGCTGTAGGGGCAAGTGCTGAGGCACAGACAAAGCTCCCCCAGGTAGCCTCTAGCAGGGCTGTAGGGGCAAGTGCTGAGGCACAGACAAAGCTCCCCCAGGTAGCCTCTAGCAGGGCTGTAGGGGCAAGTGCTGAGACACAGACAAAGCTCCCCCAGGTAGCCTCTGGCAGGGCTGTAGGGGCAAGTGCTGAGACACAGACAAAGCTCTGCCAGGTAGACTCTAGCAGGGCTGTAGGGGCAAGTGCTGAGACACAGACAAAGCTCCCCCAGGTAGCCTCTGGCAGGCCTGGAGGGGCAAGTGCTGAGACACAGACAAAGCTCCCCCAGGTAGCCTCTGGCAGGGCTGTAGGGGCAAGTGCTGAGACACAGACAAAGCTCCCCCAGGTAGCGTCTAGCAGGGCTGTAGGGGAAAGTGCTGAGACACAGACAAAGCTCCCCCAGGTAGCCTCTGGCAGCGCTGTAGGGGGCAAGTGCTGAGACACAGACAAAGCTCCCCCAGGTAGCCTCTAGCAGGGCTGTAGGGGCAAGTGCTGTGTACACACACACACAGACAAAGCTCCCCCAGGTAGCCTCTGGCAGCGCTGTAGGGGCAAGTGCTGAGGCACAGACAAAGCTCCCCCGGGTAGCCTCTGGCAGGGATGTAGGGGCAAGTGCTGTGTACACACACACACAGACAAAGCTCCCCCAGGTAGCCTCTAGCAGTGCTGTAGGGGCAAGTGCTGAGGCACAGACAAAGCTCCCCCAGGTAGCCTCTAGCAGGGCTGTAGGGGCAAGTGCTGAGACACAGACAAAGCTCCCCCAGGTAGCCTCTAGCAGGGCTGTAGGGGCAAGTGCTGAGACACAGACAAAGCTCCCCCAGGTAGCCTCTGGCAGGCCTGGAGGGGCAAGTGCTGAGACACAGACAAAGCTCCTCCAGGTAGCCTCTGGCAGGGCTGTAGGGGCAAGTGCTGAGACACAGATGAAGCTCCCCCAGGTAGCCTCTGGCAGGGCTGTAGGGGCAAGTGCTGAGACACAGACAAAGCTCCCCCAGGTAGCCTCTAGCAGGGCTGTAGGGGCAAGTGCTGTTATACACAGAGACAAAGCTCCCCCAAGTAGCCCCCCATTGCATCCCCACCCACACCACCACCCACCAACAACACCACCACCACCACCCCACCACCACCACCACCACCCACCATCACCACCCCCTCCACCACCCACCACCCCACCAACACCACCCCACCACCACCACCCACCACCCCCTCCACTACCACCACCACCCACTCCACCACCACCACCCCCCCACCACCACCACCCCCACCACCACCCACCACCCCCTCCACCACCCACCACCACCCACCACCACCCACCCACCACCACCCACCACCCCCTCCACTACCACCACCACCCACCCCAACAACACATTTTTATTTTTTGTTGAAAAAAAAAAAAAAACCCCCCAAAAAAATCCCCCTGCAGGCATCTCCCCGGACGCCCTCTCTTCCCACGCAGGGGTCCTCGATGCTCCGCCCACCGCCTCCACCGCCTCCACCGCCTCCTCCGCCGCCTCCACCACCGCCTCCACCGCCTCCACCGCCTCCAGCGCCTCCACCGCCTCCACCGCCACCACCGCCTCCACCGCCTCCACCGCCACCAGCGCCACCGCCTCCACCGCCTCCACCGCCTCCTCTGCCGCGGCAGTGGAAGGCACGGGTCGGCCGGCCCGGCGCTCCGTGTGGCAGGTGGTGGTGTCGGAGTGCCGCCACTACTACCACGGCTTCCGTCTCCTCGGCATCGACACCAAGATCGCCGCTCGCATGCTGTGGAGGATCCTGCACGGGCACACGCTGTCACGCAGGGAGCGCAGACAGGTGGGGTGTGGTGGTGGTGTGTGTGGTGGGGTGTTGTGTGGTGGTGTGGGGTAGTGTGGGGTGTTGTGTGGGGTGTAGGGTGGGGTGTAGTGTGGGGTGTAGTGTAGTGTGTGGGGGGTTTGTGTGGTGTTTGTGTGGTGTGGGGTGTAGTGTAGTGTGTGGTGTGGGGTGTAGTGTGGGGTGTAGTGTAGTGTGGGGTGTAGTGTGTGGGGTGTGTGGTGTGGGGTGTAGTGTAGTGTGGGGTGTGTGGTGTGTGTGGGGTGTAGTGTGAGGTGTTGTGTGTGTAGTGGGGTGTAGTGTGTGGGGTGGGGTGTGGGGGGTTTGTGTGGTGTATGTGTAGTGTGGTGGTTGTGTGGGGTGTAGTGTGTGGGGTGTAGTGGGGTGTGGTGGGGTGTAGTGTGGGGTGTTGTGTAGTGTGGTGTGTGTGTGGTGTTTGTGTGGTGTGGGGTGTAGTGTAGTGTGTGTGGTGTGTGTGTGTGGGGTGTTGTGTGTGTAGTGTGGGGTGTAGTGGGGTGTTGTGTGGTGTGTTGTGTAGTGTGTGGTGTGGGGTGTGTGTGTGGTGTAGTGTAGGGTGTAGTGTGGGGTGTGGTGGGGTGTAGTGAGTGGGGTGTGGGGTGTAGTGTGTGGGGTGTGTGTGGTGTTTGTGTGGTGTGGGGTGTAATGTGTGGGGTGTAGTGTGGGGTGTTGTGTAGTGTGTGGGGTGTAGTGTGGGGTGTAGTGTGGGGTGTAGTGTGTGAGGTGTTTGTGGTGTGTGTGGTGTGTGTGTGGTGTGTGTGTGGTGTGTGTGTGGTGTGTGTGTGGTGTGTGTGTGGTATGTGTGTGGTATGTGTGTGGTATGTGTGTGGTGTGTGAGTGTGGTATGTGTGTGGTGTGGTATGTGTGTGTGTGTGTGGTGTGTGTGGTGTGGGGTGTGTGAGGTGGGTGTGTGGTGAAGGTGTGTGAGGTGGGTTGGTGGGTGTGGTGTGGTGTGTGTAGTGTATGGTGGTGGTGATGATGCGGTGGTGGTGAAAGTGGAGGTGGTGGTAGTTGAGGTAGCAGCGGCGGTGAAGTTGGTGGTGATGGTGATGGTGGTGATGGTGATGGTGGTGATGGTGGTGGTGATGGTGAAGGTGGTGGTGGTGATGGTGGTGATGATGGTGGTGGTGATGGTGGTGATGGTGGTGGTGGTGGTGGTGAAGGTGGTGGTGGTGATGGAGGTGGTGATAGTGGTGATGGTGGAGGTGGTGGTGATGGTGGTGAAGGTGGTGAAGGTGGTGGTGGTGGTGAAGGTGGTGGAGGTGGTGGTGGAGGTGGTGGAGGTGAAGGTGGTGGTGTTGGTGATGGTGGTGGAAGTGGTGGTGGTGTTGGTGAAGGTGGTGAAGGTGGTGGAGGTGGTGATGGTGGAGGTGGTGTTGGTGATGGTGGTGGAGGTGGTGGTGGTGAAGGTGGTGTTGGTGGTGGTGGTGGAGGTGAAGGTGGTGTTGGTGGTGGTGAAGGTGGTGGTGGAAGTGGTGGAGGTGGTGAAGGTGGTGATGGTGGAGGTGGTGATGGTGATGGTGGTGTTGGTGGAGGTGGTGGTGATGGTGGTGGTGGTGGTGGAGGTGATGGTGGTGATGGTGGTGGAGGTGGTGATGGTGATGGTGGTGGAGGTGGTGATGGTGATGGAGGTGGTGGAGGTGGTGATGGTGGTGAAGATGATGATGGTGATGGTGGTGGAGGTGGTGATGGTGGTGTTGGTGGTGATGGAGGTGGTGGAGGTGGTGATGGTGGTGTTGGTGGTGATGGCGGTGGAGGTGGTGGTGGTGGAGGTGGTGGTGATGGTGGTGGAGGTGGTGATGGTGGTGGAGGTGGTGAAGGTGTTGGTGGTGAAGGTGGTGGTGGTGGTGATGGTGGTGGTGATGGTGGTGATGGTGGTGGTGATGGAGGTGTTGGTGGTGATGGTGGTGATGATGGTGGTGATGGTGGTGGTGGTGATGGAGGTGTTGGTGGTGATGGAGGTGGTGAAGGTGTTGGTGGTGAAGGTGGTGATGGTGGTGATGGTGGTGATGGTGGTGGTGATGGTGGTGATGGTGGTGATGGTGGTGGTGGAGGTGTTGGTGATGGAGGTGGTGGAGGTGGTGATGGTGGTGTTGGTGGTGATGGTGGTGGAGGTGGTGATGGTGGTGGAGGTGGTGATGGTGGTGGAGGTGGTGATGGTGATGGAGGTGGTGGAGGTGGTGATGGTGGTGAAGATGATGATGGTGATGGTGGTGGAGGTGGTGATGGTGGTGTTGGTGGTGATGGAGGTGGTGGAGGTGGTGATGGAGGTGGTGAAGGTGTTGGTGTTGATGGTGATGGAGATGGTGATGGTGATGGAGGTGGTGATGGAGGTGTTGGTGATGGAGGTGGTGGAGATGCTATCCCGTATCCGTGTCACCGTGCGCCCCAGTTCCTGCGGACTTGTGCGGACCTCTTCCGCCTGGTGCCCTTCCTCGTCTTCATCATCGTCCCCTTCATGGAGTTCCTCCTCCCCGTGGCCGTCAAACTCTTCCCAAATATGCTGCCCTCCACCTTCGAGAGCTCCTCCACCAAGGTCGTTCGCTCGCTCACTCGCTCACTCGCTCAGTGACTCACTCGCCCAGTCGCTCGTTCAGTCACTCACTCGCTCAGTCGCTCAGTCGCTCGCTCAGTCACTCGCTCAGTGACTCACTCAGTCGTTCGCTCAGTCACTCACTCGCCCAGTCGCTCGTTCAGTCACTCACTTGCTCAGTCGCTCGCTCAGTCACTTGCTCAGTGACTCACTCGCTCAGCCGCTCGCTCAGTCGCTCGCTCAGTCGCTCAGTCACTCGCTCAGTCACTCGCACAGTCACTCACTCGCTCAGTCGCTCACTCACTCAGTCGTTCGCTCAGTCACTCACTCGCCCAGTCGCTCGTTCAGTCACTCACTCGCTCAGTCGCTCGCTCAGTCACTTGCTCAGTGACTCACTCGCTCAGCCGCTCGCTCAGTCGCTCGCTCAGTCGCTCAGTCACTCGCTCAGTCACTCGCACAGTCACTCACTCGCTCAGTCGCTCACTCACTCAGTCGCTTGCTCAGTCACTCACTCGCTCAGCCGCTCGCTCAGTCACTCACTTGCTCAGTCGCTCGCTCAGTCACTTGCTCAGTGACTCACTCGCTCAGCCGCTCGCTCAGTCGCTCGCTCAGTCGCTCAGTCACTCGCTCAGTCACTCGCACAGTCACTCACTTGCTCAGTCGCTCACTCACTCAGTCGCTTGCTCAGTCACTCACTCGCTCAGCCGCTCGCTCAGTCACTCACTCGCTCAGTCACTCGCTCAGTCGCACACTCACTCATTCACTCGCTCTGTCACTCACTCTGTCAATCAGTCGCTCACTCACTCACTCGCTCGCTCAGTTACTCACTCGCTCAGTCGCTCGCTCAGTCGCTCACTCAGTCGCTCACTCGCTCAGTCACTCACTCACTCGCTCAGTCACTCGCTCTGTCACTCACTCACTCGCTCAGTCACTCGCTCTGTCACTCAGTCACTCGCTCAGTCGCTCACTTTGTCAGTCACTCGCTCAGTCGCTCAGTCACTCACTCAGTCACTCACTCAGTCACTCACTCAGTCACTCACTCAGTCACTCACTCAGTCACTCGCTCAGTCACTCGCTCAGTCACTCGCTCAGTCACTCGCTCAGTCACTCACTCACCCACTCATTCACTCACTCACTCACCCACCCACTCACCCACCCCCTCACCCATCCCCTCACTCACCCACTCACCCACCCACTCACCCACCCCCTCACCGCCTCACCCACCCCCTCACCCACCCGTGGAGCAGGAGGAGCGTCTGAAGAAGGAACTCCGGGGTAAGCTGGAGATGGCGAAGTTTCTGCAGGACACCATTGAGGAGATCGCCGTGAGGAACAAAGCGGCCACAGAGAGCTCCACACTTCGAGTTCTCCGCGTTCTTCCAGAAGGTAGCACGTGGGTCTCCCCCCACTCTCCCCCACACTCCCCCCACACTCCCCCCACACTCCCAACACACTCCCAACACTCCCCAACACACTCCCAACACACTCCCCCCACACTCCCAACACACTCCCCCCACTCTCCCCCCACACTCCCAACACACTCCCAACACACTCCCAACACACTCCCAACACACTACCAACACACTCCCCCCACACTCCCCCCACACTCCCAACACACTCCCAACACACTCCCAACACACTCCCAACACTCAACTCTCCCCCCACTCTCCCCCCACACTCCCAACACACTCCCAACACACTCCCCCCACATCCCAACACACTCCCACAACTCTCCCACCACTCTCCCCCCACACTCCCAACACACTCCCAACACACTCCCAACACTCCAACTCTCCCCCCCACTCTCCCCCCACACTCCCCCCACACTCCCCCCACACCTCCCAACACACTCCCCCCACACTCCCCCCACACTCCCAACACACTCCCAACACACTCCCACCACACTCCCAACACACTCCCCACAACTCTCCAACACTCCAACTCTCCCCCACTCTCCCCCCACTCTCCACCCACACTCCCCCCACACTCCCCCCACACTCCCCCCACACTCCCAACACACTCCCAACACACTCCCCCCACACTCCCCCCACACCCCCCCACACCCCAACACACTCCCACAACTCTCCACCACTCTCCCCCCACACTCCCCCCACACGCCCAACACACTCCCCAACACACTCCCAACACACTCCCAACACTCCAACTCTCCCCCCCACTCTCCCCCCACACTCCCCCCACACTCCCCCCACACTCCCCCCACACTCCCCCCACACTC
Source organism: Petromyzon marinus (assembly GCF_048934315.1). Taxonomy (NCBI): domain Eukaryota; kingdom Metazoa; phylum Chordata; class Hyperoartia; order Petromyzontiformes; family Petromyzontidae; genus Petromyzon; species Petromyzon marinus. The sequence goes on from NW_027423380.1 coordinate 28,694, forward strand.
CCAACACACTCCCACAACTCTCCCACCACTCTCCCCCCACACTCCCAACACACTCCCAACACACTCCCAACACACTCCCAACACTCCAACTCTCCCCCCACTCTCCCCCCACACTCCCCCCACACTCCCCCCACACTCCCAACACACTCCCAACACACTCCCACCACACTCCCAACACACTCCCAACACACTCCCACCACTCTCCCAACACTCCAACTCTCCCCCCACTCTTCCCCCCACACTCCCCCCACACTCCCAGCACACTCCCAACACACTCCCCACAACTCTCCCAACACTCTCCCACCACTTCTCCCAACACACTCCCACCACACTCCCAACACACCCCACCACACTCCCAACACACTCCCAACACACTCCCAACACACTCCCAACACACTCCCAACACACTCCCAACACACTCCCCCCACTCTCCCCCCACACTCCCCAACACACTCCCCCCACACTCCCCCCACACTCCCCCCACCCTCCCCCCACACTCCCCCCACACTCCCCCCACACTCCCCCCACACTCCCACACACTCCCAACACACTCCCCCCACACTCCCCCCACACTCCCCCCCACACTCCCAACACACTCCCACAACTCTCCACACATCTCTCCCCCACACTCCCCCCACACTCCCAACACACTCCCAACACACTCCCAACACACTCCCAACACTCCAACTCTCCCCCCACTCTCCCCCACACTCCCCCCACACTCCCCCCACACTCCCCCCACACTCCCAACACACTCCCACAACTCCCCACCCACCACTCCCCCCCACACTCCCAACACACTCCCAACACACTCCCAACACACTCCCAACACTCCAACTCTCCCCCCACTCTCCCCCCACACTCCCCCCACACTCCCCCCACACTCCCAACACACTCCCAACACACTCCCACCACACTCCCAACACACTCCCAACACACTCCCACCACTCTCCCAACACTCCAACTCTCCCCCCACTCTCCCCCCACACTCCCCCCACACTCCCAGCACACTCCCAACACACTCCCACAACTCTCCCAACACTCTCCCACCACTCTCCCAACACACTCCCACCACACTCCCAACACACTCCCACCACACTCCCAACACACTCCCAACACACTCCCAACACACTCCCAACACACTCCCAACACACTCCCAACACACTCCCCCCACTCTCCCCCCACACTCCCAACACACTCCCCCCACACTCCCCCCACACTCCCCCCACTCTCCCCCCACACTCCCCCCACACTCCCCCCACACTCCCAACACACTCCCAACACACTACCAACACACTCCTACCACTCTCCCCCCACACTCCCAACACACTCCCCCCACACTCCCCCCACACTCCCCCCACTCTCCCCCCACACTCCCCCCACACTCCCCCCACACTCCCAACACACTCCCAACACACTACCAACACACTCCTACCACTCTCCCCCCACACTCCCAACACACTCCCCCCACACTCCCCCCACACTCCACCCACACTCCCAACACACTTCCCCCACTCTCCCAACACACTCCCAACACACTCCCAACACACTCCCAACACACTCCCAACACACTCACCCCACTCTCCCAACACACTCCCACAACTCTCCCACCACTCTCCCACCACTCTCCCAACACACTCCCAACACACTCCCAACACACTCCCAACACACTCCCCCCACACTCCCACCACACTCCCCCCACTCTCCCCCCACTCTCCAACTCTCCCCACACTCTCCCACCACTCTCCCCCCACTCTCCCACCACTCTCCCCCCACTCTCCCCCACTGTCCCCCCACTCTCCCACCACTCTCCAACTCTCCCCCCACCCCCCACTCTCTCCCCCCACCCCCCCACCACTCCCCCCCCACTCTCCCCCCACTCTCCAACTCATCCCCCACTCTCCCCCCACTCTCCCCCCACTCTCCCACCACTCTCCAACTCTCCCCCCACCCCCCACTCTCTCCCCCCACCCCCCACCACTCCCCCCCCCACTCTCCAACTCTCCCCCCACTCTCCCCCCACTCCCCAACTCTCCCCCCACTCTCTCCCCCCACCACTCCCCCCACCACCACTCCCCCCACCAACCCCCCGTAGATCCGCAGCAGCGGGCAGCGTCCCAGCAACGAGGAGATCCTCCGCTTCTCTCAGCTCTTCGACGACGAGTTGACGCTCTCCCCAACTCTCCCCCCACTCTCTCCCCCCCACCACCCCCCCACCACCACTCCCCCCCACCACCACCAACCCCTCGTAGATCCGCAGCAGCGGGCAGCGTCCCAGCAACGAGGAGATCCTCCGCTTCTCTCAGCTCTTCGAGGACGAGTTGACGCTCTCCCCAACTCTCCCCCCCACTCTCTCCCCCCACCACTCCCCCCCCCACCACTCCCCCCACCACCACCAACCCCCTCGTAGATCCGCAGCAGCGGGCAGCGTCCCAGCAACGAGGAGATCCTCCGCTTCTCCCAGCTCTTCGAGGACGAGTTGACGCTGGACAGCCTCGGCCGCCCCCAGCTGGTGGCTCTGTGCAGGCTGCTGGAGCTGCAGCCCATGGGTACCAACAACTTCCTGCGCTTCCAGCTGCTCATGAAGCTGCGCAACATCATGGCCGACGACAAGGTGCTGTGGGGGGAGGGGGGGGGGGGGGCGGCCGGGGCTGCTGCCGTCGCCGTGGCAGCCGTCGTCGTGGTTGCCGTTGTCGTGGCAGCCGTCGTCGTGGCTGCCGTTGTCGTGGCTGCCGTTGTCGTGGCAGCCGTCGCCGTGGCAGCCGTTGTCGTGGCAGCCGCCGTCGTGGCTGCCGTTGTCGTGGCAGACGCCGTTGTCATGGCTGCCGTTGTCATAGATACCGTTGTCATGGCTGCCGTTGTCATGGCTATCGTCATAGCTGCCGTCGTCATGGCTGCCGTTGTCATGGCTGCCGTTGTCATAGCTACCGTCGTCATCATAGCTACCGTCGTCATAGCTACCGTCGTCACAGCTACCGTCGTCACAGATACCGTTGTCATAGCTACCCTTGTCATAGCTACCGTTGTCATAGCTACCGTTGTCATAGCTACCGTTGTCATAGCTACCGTTGTCATAGCTACCGTTGTCATGGCTGCCGTTGTCATAGCTACCGTTGTCATGGCTGCCGTTGTCATAGCTACCGTTGTCATGGCTGCCGTTGTCGTGGCTGCCATTGTCATGGCTGCCGTCGTCATAGCTACCGTCGTCATAGCTACCGTCGTCATAGCTATCGTTGTCATGGCTGCCGTTGTCATAGCTACCGTTGTCATAGCTACCGTCGTCATAGCTACTGTTCTCATAGCTACCGTTGACATAGCTACCGTTGTTTAGCTACCGTTGTCATAGCTACCGTTGTCATGGCTGCCGTTGTCATAGCTATCGTCATGGCTGCCGTCGTCATAGCTATCGTTGTCATGGCTGCCGTTGTCATAGCTACTGTTGTCATAGCTATCGTCATAGCTACTGTTGTCATAGCTACCGTTGTCATAGCTATCGTTGTCATGGCTGCCGTTGTCATAGCTACTGTTGTCATAGCTATCGTCATAGCTACCGTTGTCATAGCTACCGTTGTCATAGCTACCGTTGTCATAGCTACCGTTGTCATGGCTGCCGTTGTCATAGCTACTGTCGTCATCATAGCTACCGTTGTCATAGCTACCGTTGTCATAGCTACCGTTGTCATAGCTATCGTCATAGCTACCGTTGTCATAGCTACCGTCATAGCTACTATTGTCATAGCTACCGTCATAGCTACCCTTGTCATAGCTATCGTCATAGCTATCGTTGTCATAGCTACCGTTGTCATAGCTATCGTCATAGCTACCGTTGTCATAGCTACCGTCGTCATAGCTACCGTCGTCATAGCTACCGTTGTCATCATAGCTACCGTTGTCATCATAGCTACCGTTGTCATAGCTACCGTTGTCATAGCTACCGTTGTGATAGCTATCGTCATAGCTACCGTTGTCATAGCTATCGTCATAGCTACCGTTGTCATAGCTACCGTTGTCATAGCTACGGTTGTCATGGCTACCGTCATCACCACAACCGTCTAACCCCTCCCCCCTCATGCCCCCCACCCCCCACCCCCACCCCCCCCCCCCCCCCCCAGATGATCGCCAAGGAGGGGGGGGTGGGCTCGCTGTCCGTGGGCGAAGTTCAAGCAGCCTGCCGCGTGCGTGGGATGAGGGCCATGGGGGTCACAGAGGAGAGGCTGCGTGGGCAGCTCAAGCAGGCCAGTCGCCCACCTAGTCACTCACCTAGTCACTCACCTAGTCACTCACTCACCTAGTCACTCACCTAGTCACTCACTCACCTAGTCACTCACCTAGTCACTCACCTAGTCACTCACCTAGTCACTCACCTAGCCACTCACTCACCTAGTCACTCACTCACCTAGTCACCCGCCTAGTCACTCACTCACCTAGTCACTCACTCACCTAGTCACCCGCCTAGTCACTCGCCTAGTCACCCACCTAGTCACTCACTCACCTAGTCACTCACTCACCTAGTCACTCACCTAGTCACTCGCCTAGTCACCCACCTAGTCACTCACTCACCTAGTCACTCACTCACCTAGTCGCCCACCTAGTCACTCACCTAGTCACCCACTCACCTAGTCACCCGCCTAGTCACTCACCTAGTCACTCACTCACCTAGTCACTCACTCACCTAGTCACTCACCTAGTCACTCACCTAGTCACTCACCTAGTCACTCACCTAGTCACTCACTCACCTAGTCACTCACTCACCTAGTCACTCACCTAGTCGCCCACCTAGTCACTCACTCACCTAGTCACTCACCTAGTCACTCACCTAGTCACCCACTCACCTAGTCACTCACCTAGTCACCCACCTAGTCACCTTACTCCAACATGGGCAAGACAGAGGAAGAGTGAGTCACCCGCTCACCTAGTCACCCACCTAGTCGCTCACCTAGTCACTCACCTAGTCACTCACCTAGTCACTCACTCGCTCACCTAGTCACTCACCTAGTCACTCACCTAGTCACTCACCTAGTCACTCACCTAGTCACTCACCTAGTCACTCACTCACCTAGTCACTCACCTAGTCACTCACTCACCTAGTCACCCACCTAGTCACTCACTCACCTAGTCACTCACTCACCTAGTCACCCGCCTAGTCACTCGCCTAGTCACTCACCCGCCTAGTCACTCACCTAGTCACTCACTCACTAGTCACTCACTCATCTAGTCACTCACCTAGTCACCCGCCTAGTCACTCACTCACCTAGTCACTCACCTAGTCACTCACTCACCTAGTCACTCACTCACCTAGTCACTCACTCACCTAGTCACTCACTCACCTAGTCACTCACCTAGTCACTCACTCACTAGTCACTCACTCACCTAGTCACCCACCTAGTCACTCACCTAGTCACTCACTCACCTAGTCACTCACTCACCTAGTCACCCACCTAGTCACCCGCCTAGTCACCCACCTAGTCACTCACTCACCTAGTCACTCACCTAGTCACCCGCCTAGTCACCCGCCTAGTCACTCACTCACCTAGTCACCTGCCTAGTCACTCACCTAGTCACTCACTCACCTAGTCACTCACCTAGTCACCCACCTAGTCACCCGCCTAGTCACTCACCTAGTCACTCACTCACCTAGTCACTCACTCACCTAGTCACTCACCTAGTCACTCACCTAGTCACTCACCTAGTCACTTACCTAGTCACTCACCTAGTCACTCACCTAGTCACTCACCTAGTCACCCACTCACCTAGTCACTCACCTAGTCACCCGCCTAGTCACCCGCCTAGTCACTCACCTAGTCACTCACTCACCTAGTCACTCACCTAGTCACTCACCTAGTCACTCACCTAGTCACTCACCTAGTCACTCACTCACCTAGTCACTCACTCACCTAGTCACTCACCTAGTCACTCACCTAGTCACTCACCTAGTCACTTACCTAGTCACTCACCTAGTCACTCACCTAGTCACTCACCTAGTCACTCACCTAGTCACTCACTCACCTAGTCACTCACCTAGTCACTCACCTAGTCACTCACCTAGTCACTCACCTAGTCACTCACTCACCTAGTCACCCACTCACCTAGTCACTCACCTAGTCACTCACCTAGTCACTCACCTAGTCACTCACTCACCTAGTCACTCACCTAGTCACTTACCTAGTCACTCACCTAGTCACTCACCTAGTCACTCACCTAGTCACCCACTCACCTAGTCACTCACCTAGTCACCCGCCTAGTCACCCGCCTAGTCACCTGCCTAGTTACTCACTCACCTAGTCACTCACCTAGTCACTCACTCGCCTAGTCACTCACCTAGTCACTCACCTAGTCACCCACTCACCTAGTCGCTCACCTAGTCACCCGCCTAGTCACCCGCCTAGTCACTCAGTCACCTAGTCACTCACCTAGTCACTCACTCGCCTAGTCACTCACCTAGTCACTGAACTAGTCACTCACTCACCTAGTCACTCACCTAGTCACTCACCTAGTCACCCGCCTAGTCACTCACTCACCTAGTCACTCACCTAGTCACTCACCTAGTCACCTGCCTAGTCACTCACTCACCTAGTCACCCACCTAGTCACTCACTCGCCTAGTCACTCACTCACCTAGTCACTCACTCACCTAGTCACTCACCTAGTCACTCACTCACCTAGTCACTCACTCACCTAGTCACTCACTCACCTAGTCACTCACCTAGTCACTCACCTAGTCACTCACCTAGTCACCTGCCTAGTCACTCACTCACCTAGTCACTCACCTAGTCACCTGCCTAGTCACTCACTCACCTAGTCACTCACTCGCCTAGTCACTCACCTAGTCACTCACCTAGTCACTCACCTAGTCACTCACTCGCCTAGTCACTCACTCACCTAGTCACTCACTCACCTAGTCACTCACCTAGTCACTCACCTAGTCACTCACCTAGTCACCTGCCTAGTCACTCACTCGCCTAGTCACTCACCTAGTCACTCACCTAGTCACTCACTCACCTAGTCACTCACTCGCCTAGTCACTCACCTAGTCACTCAGCTAGTCACTCACCTAGTCACTCACCTAGTCACTCACTCACCTAGTCACCCGCCTAGTCACTCACCTAGTCACTCACCTAGTCACTCACCTAGTCACTCACTCACCTAGTCACCCACCTAGTCACTCACCTAGTCACTCGCCTAGTCACTCACCTAGTCACTCACCTAGTCACTCACCTAGTCACTCACCTAGTCACTCACCTAGTCACTCACCTAGTCACTCACCTAGTCACTCACCTAGTCACTCACTCACCTAGTCACTCACTCACCTAGTCACTCACTCACCTAGTCACTCACCTAGTCACGCACTCACCTAGTCACTCACTCACCTAGTCACTCACTCACCTAGTCACTCACTCACCTAGTCACTCACCTAGTCACTCACCTAGTCACTCACCTAGTCACCTGCCTAGTCACTCACTCACCTAGTCACTCACCTAGTCACCTGCCTAGTCACTCACTCACCTAGTCACTCACTCGCCTAGTCACTCACCTAGTCACTCACCTAGTCACTCACCTAGTCACTCACTCGCCTAGTCACTCACTCACCTAGTCACTTACTCACCTAGTCACTCACCTAGTCACTCACCTAGTCACTCACCTAGTCACCTGCCTAGTCACTCACTCGCCTAGTCACTCACCTAGTCACTCACCTAGTCACTCACTCACCTAGTCACTCACTCGCCTAGTCACTCACCTAGTCACTCAGCTAGTCACTCACCTAGTCACTCACCTAGTCACTCACTCACCTAGTCACCCGCCTAGTCACTCACCTAGTCACTCACCTAGTCACTCACCTAGTCACTCACTCACCTAGTCACCCACCTAGTCACTCGCCTAGTCACTCGCCTAGTCACTCACCTAGTCACTCACCTAGTCACTCACCTAGTCACTCACCTAGTCACTCACCTAGTCACTCACTCACCTAGTCACCTGCCTAGTCACTCACCTAGTCACTCACCTAGTCACTCACCCACTTAGCCACTCACTCACCTAGTCACTCACTCAGCTAGTCACTCACTCACCTAGTCACTCACTCGCCTAGTCACTCACTCGCTCACCTAGTCACCCGCCTAGTCACCCGCCTAGTCACTCACTCACCTAGTCACTCGCCTAGTCACTCACTCGCTCACCTAGTCACTCACCTAGTCACTCACTCACCTAGTCACTTACCTAGTCACTCACTCACCTAGTCACTCACTCACCTAGTCACCCGCCTAGTCGCCCGCCTAGTCACTCACCTAGTCACTCGCCTAGTCACCTGCCTAGTCACTCACTCACCTAGTCACTCACCTAGTCACTCACCTAGTCACTCACCCACTTAGTCACTCGCTCACCTAGCCACTCACTCACCTAGTCACTCACCTAGTCACTCACTTAGTCACTCACCCACTTAGCCACTCACTCACCTAGTCACTCACCTAGTCACTCACTTAGTCACCCGCCCACCTAGCCACTCACTCACCTAGTCACTCACCTAGGCACTCATCCACTTAGTCACTCACTCACCTAGTCACTCACTTAGTCACTCACCCACCTAGTCACTCACTCACCTAGTCACTCACCTAGTCACTCACCTAGTCACTCACCCACTTAGCCACTCACTCACCTAGTCACTCACTCACTTAGCCACTCACCTAGTCAGTCACACAATCACACACTCACCCACTTAGCCACTCACTCACCTAGTCACTCACCTAGTCACTCACTCACTAGTCACTCAGTCACCTAGTCACTCACCCACCTAGTCACTCACCTAGTCACTCACCTAGTCACTCACTTAGTCACTCACCCACTTAGCCACTCACTCACCTAGTCACTCACCTAGTCACTCACCCACTTAGCCACTCACTCACCTAGTCACTCACTCAGCTAGTCACTCACTCACCTAGTCACTCACTCACCTAGTCACTCACCTAGTCACTCACCTAGTTGCCCGCCTAGTCACCCACCCGCCTAGCCACTCACTCACCTAGTCACTCACCCACTTAGCCACTCACCCACTTAGCCACTCACCCACTTAGCCACTCACCCAGTCAGTCACACACTCGCCCACCTAGCCACTCACCCACCTCGCCACTCACCCACCTAGCCACTCACCCAGTCAATCACACAATCACACACTCACCCACCTAGCCACTCACTCACCTAGTCACACAATCACCCACTCACCCACCTAGCCACTCACCCCCTTAGCCACTCACTCACCTACTCAACTGATGACTCACCCACCTAGCCACTCAATCACCTAACCAGCCACTCACCCAGTCAGTCACACAATCACACACTCACCCACCTAGCCACTCACCCACTTAGCCACTCGCTCAGTCAGTCACACAATCACACTCACCCACCTAGCCACTCACCCACTTAGCCACTCGCTCAGTCAGTCACACAATCACACACTCACCTACCTAGCCACTCACCCACCTAGCCACTCCCCCACTTAGCCATTCACCCAGTCAGTCACACAATCACACACTCACCCACCTAGTCACTCACCCACCTACTCAACTGATGACTCACCCACCTAGCCACTCAATCACCTATCCAGCCACTCACCCAGTCAGTCACACAATCACACACTCACCCACCTAGCCACTCACTCACCTAGTCACACAATCACCCACTCACCCACCTAGCCACTCACCCCCTTAGCCACTCACTCACCTACTCAACTGATGACTCACCCACCTAGCCACTCAATCACCTATCCAGCCACTCACCCAGTCAGTCACACAATCACACACTCACCCACCTAGCCACTCACCCACTTAGCCACTCGCTCAGTCAGTCACACAATCACACTCACCCACCTAGCCACTCACCCACTTAGCCACTCGCTCAGTCAGTCACACAATCACACACTCACCTACCTAGCCACTCACCCACCTAGCCACTCCCCCACTTAGCCATTCACCCAGTCAGTCACACAATCACACACTCACCCACCTAGTCACTCACCCACCTACTCAACTGATGACTCACCCACCTAGCCACTCAATCACCTATCCAGCCACTCACCCAGTCAGTCACACAATCACACACTCACCCACCTAGCCACTCACCCACCTAGCCACTCACTCACCTACTCAACTGATGACTCACCCACCTAGCCACTCAATCACCTATCCAGCCACTCACCCAGTCAGTCACACAATCACACACTCACCCACCTAGCCACTCACCCAGTCAGTCACACACTCACACAATCACACAATTACACACTCACCCACCTAGTTACTCACCCCCTTAGCCACTCGCTCAGTCAGTCACACAATCACACACTCACCCACCTAGCCACTTACCCACCTAGCCACTCAATCACCTATCCAGCCACTCACTCGCTGACTCACTCACTGACTCACTAACTCACCCACCCACCTAGCCACTCACCCACCTAGCCACTCACTCACCCACCTAGCCACTCACCCAGTCAGTCACACACTCACCCACCTAGCCACTCACCCACCTAGCCACTCACCCAGTCAGTCACACACTCACACAATCACACAATCACACACTCACCCACCTAGTCACTCACCCCCTTAGCCACTCGCTCAGTCAGTCACACAATCACACACTCACCCACCTAGCCACTCAATCACCTATCCCGCCACTCACTCACTGACTCACTCACTAACTCACCCACCCACCTAGCCACTCACCCACCTAGCCACTCACCCAGTCAGTCACACACTCACCCACCTAGCCACTCAATCACCTATCCAGCCACTCACTCACCGACTCACTAACTCACCCACCCAGCCAGCCACTCACCCACCTAGCCACTCACCCACCTAGCCACTCACCCACCTAGCCACTCAATCACCTATCCAGCCACTCACTCACTGACTCACTCACCGACTCACTAACTCGAACCACCCAGCCAGCCACTCACCCACTCACTGACCCATTATCTCCCTCCCACTCTCCCCCCCCACCACTCTCCCCCCCCCCACCACTCTCCCCCCCACCACTCTCCCCCCCCCCCCCACCACTCTCCCCCCCCCCACCACTCTCCCCCCCCCCCACCACTCTCCCCACAGTGGCTGGAGCTCCATCTGAGTGCACAAATCCCCACATCGCTGCTACTCCTGTCCAGGGCCATGTACCTGCCTGAGACGCTGTCACCTGCTGACCAACTCACCAGCACCTTGCAGGCATTGCCAGACAGTGTGGTGAGTGGGTGGGTGAGTGGGTGGGTGGGTGGGTGAGTGAGTGAGAGGGTGGGTGAGTGAGTGAGTGGGTCGGTGGGTCGGTGGGTGAGTTGGTGAGTGGGTGAGTGGCTGGGTGAGTGGGTGAGTGGGTGAGTGAGTGAGTGGGTGAGTGAGTGGGTGGGTGGCTGGGTGAGTGGCTGGGTGAGTGGCTGGGTGAGTGGGTGAGTGGGTCGGTTGGTGAGTGGGTGGGTGAGTGTGTGAGTGAGTGAGTCAGTGAGTGTATGAGTGAGTGTGTGTATGAGTGAGTGAGTGAGTGTATGAGTGAGTGAGTTATGAGTGAGTGAGCGAGCGAGTGAGTGTATGAGTGAGTGAGTGTATGAGTGAGTGAGTGTATGAGTGAGTGAGTGAGTGTATGAGTGAGTGAGTTATGAGTGAGTGAGCGAGCGAGTGAGTGTATGAGTGAGTGAGTGTATGAGTGAGTGAGTGTATGAGTGAGTGAGTGAGTGTATGAGTGCGTGAGTGAGTGTGTGAGTGAGTGAGTGTATGAGTGAGTGAGTGAGTGTATGAGTGAGTGAGTGTATGAGTGAGTGAGTGAGTGTGTGAGTGAGTGTATGAGTGAGTGAGTGTATGAGTGAGTGAGTGTATGAGTGAGTGTATGAGTGAGTGTATGAGTGAGTGTATGAGTGAGTGTATGAGTGACTGAGTGAGTGACTGAGTGAGTGTATGAGTGAGTGAGTGTGTGAGTGAGTGTATGAATGAGTGACTGAGTGAGTGAGTGAGTGTATGAGTGAGTGAGTGTATCAGTGTATGAGTGAGTATGAGTGAGTGTATGAGTGAGTGAGTGTATGAGTGAGTGTATGAGTGAGTGAGTGTATGAGTGAGTGTATGAGTGAGTGAGTGTGTGAGTGAGTGTATGAGTGAATATGTGTATGAGTGAGTGAGTGTATGAGTGAGTGAGTGTATGAGTGAGTGTATGAGTGAGTGTATGAGTGAGTGTATGAGTGACTGAGTGAGTGTATGAGTGAGTGAGTGAGTGTATGAGTGAGTGTATGAGTGAGTGAGTGTGTGAGTGAGTGTATGAATGAGTGACTGAGTGAGTGTATGAGTGAGTGACTGAGTGAGTGTATGAGTGAGTGTATGAGTGAGTGAGTGTGTGAGTGAGTGAGTGTATGAGTGAGTGTATGAGTGAGTGTATGAGTATATGAGTGAGTGAGTGTTTGAGTGAGTGAGTGTATGAGTGAGTGTATGAGTGAGTGAGTGTATGAGTGTATGACTGAGTGAGTGTATGAGTGAGTGAGTGTATGAGTGAGTGAGTGTATGACTGAGTGAGTGTATGAGTGAGTGAGTGTATGAGTGAGTGAGTGTATGAGTGAGTGAGTGTATGAGTGTATGTATGAGTGAGTGTATGAGTGTGTGTATGAGTGGTGTGTGTGAGTGAGTGTATGAGTGAGTGAGTTATGAGTGAGTGTATGTGTGAGTGTATGAGTGAGTGTATGGTTTGTTGTGTTGTGTGTGTGTGTGTGTTTTGTGTGTGTTGTGGTGTGGGGTGTTTTGGTTGTGGTAGTGTGTGGGTGTTGGTGTGTGTGTGGTTGTGTGGGTGAGTGTGGTGGTGTATGAGTGAGTGAGTGAGTGTGTGAGTGAGTGTATGAGTGAGTGTATGAGTAAATATGTGTATGAGTGAGTGAGTGTATGAGTGAGTGAGTGTATGAGTGAGTGAGTGTATGAGTGAGTGTATGAGTGAGTGAGTGTATGAGTGTATGACTGAGTGAGTGTATGAGTGAGTGAGTGTATGAGTGTATGACTGAGTGAGTGTATGAGTGAGTGAGTGTATGAGTGTATGACTGAGTGAGTGTATGAGTGAGTGTATGAGTGAGTGAGTGTATGAGTGAGTGTATGAGTGACTGAGTGAGTGTATGAGTGAGTGAGTGTATGAGTGAGTGAGTGTGTGAGTGAGTGTATGAATGAGTGACTGAGTGAGTGAGTGAGTGTATGAGTGAGTGAGTGTATCAGTGTATGAGTGAGTATGAGTGAGTGTATGAGTGAGTGAGTGTATGAGTGAGTGTATGAGTGAGTGAGTGTATGAGTGAGTGTATGAGTGAGTGAGTGTGTGAGTGAGTGTATGAGTGAATATGTGTATGAGTGAGTGAGTGTATGAGTGAGTGAGTGTATGAGTGAGTGTATGAGTGAGTGTATGAGTGACTGAGTGAGTGTATGAGTGAGTGAGTGAGTGTATGAGTGAGTGTATGAGTGAGTGAGTGTGTGAGTGAGTGTATGAATGAGTGACTGAGTGAGTGTATGAGTGAGTGAGTGTGTGAGTGAGTGAGTGTATGAGTATATGAGTGAGTGAGTGTTTGAGTGAGTGAGTGTATGAGTGAGTGTATGAGTGAGTGAGTGTATGAGTGTATGACTGAGTGAGTGTATGAGTGAGTGAGTGTATGAGTGTATGAGTGAGTGAGTGTATGACTGAGTGAGTGTATGAGTGAGTGAGTGTATGAGTGAGTGAGTGAGTGTATGAGTGAGTGTATGAGTGAGTGAGTGTGTGAGTGAGTGTATGAATGAGTGACTGAGTGAGTGTATGAGTGAGTGACTGAGTGAGTGTATGAGTGAGTGTATGAGTGAGTGAGTGTGTGAGTGAGTGAGTGTATGAGTGAGTGTATGAGTGAGTGTATGAGTATATGAGTGAGTGAGTGTTTGAGTGAGTGAGTGTATGAGTGAGTGTATGAGTGAGTGAGTGTATGACTGAGTGAGTGTATGAGTGAGTGAGTGTATGAGTGAGTGAGTGTATGACTGAGTGAGTGTATGAGTGAGTGAGTGTATGAGTGAGTGAGTGTATGAGTGAGTGAGTGTATGAGTGTATGTATGAGTGAGTGTATGAGTGAGTGAGTGAGTGTATGAGTGAGTGTATGAGTGAGTGAGTGTATGAGTGAGTGTATGAGTGAGTGAGTGTATGAGTGAGTGAGTGAGTGTATGAGTGAGTGTATGAGTGAGTGAGTGTATCAGTGTATGAGTGAGTGTATGACTGAGTGTATGAGTGAGTGTATGAGTGAGTGAGTGTATGAGTGAGTGAGTGAGTGTGTGAGTGAGTGTATGAGTGAGTGTATGAGTAAATATGTGTATGAGTGAGTGAGTGTATGAGTGAGTGAGTGTATGAGTGAGTGAGTGTATGAGTGAGTGTATGAGTGAGTGAGTGTATGAGTGTATGACTGAGTGAGTATATGAGTGAGTGAGTGTATGAGTGTATGACTGAGTGAGTGTATGAGTGAGTGAGTGTATGAGTGTATGACTGAGTGAGTGTATGAGTGAGTGTATGAGTGAGTGAGTGTATGAGTGAGTGTATGAGTGACTGAGTGAGTGTATGAGTGAGTGAGTGTATGAGTGAGTGAGTGTGTGAGTGAGTGTATGAATGAGTGACTGAGTGAGTGAGTGTATGAGTGAGTGAGTGTATCAGTGTATGAGTGAGTGAGTGTGTGAGTGAGTGTATGAGTGAATATGTGTATGAGTGAGTGAGTGTATGAGTGAGTGAGTGTATGAGTGAGTGTATGAGTGAGTGTATGAGTGACTGAGTGAGTGTATGAGTGAGTGAGTGAGTGTATGAGTGAGTGTATGAGTGAGTGAGTGTGTGAGTGAGTGTATGAATGAGTGACTGAGTGAGTGTATGAGTGAGTGACTGAGTGAGTGTATGAGTGAGTGTATGAGTGAGTGAGTGTGTGAGTGAGTGAGTGTATGAGTGAGTGTATGAGTGAGTGTATGAGTATATGAGTGAGTGAGTGTTTGAGTGAGTGAGTGTATGAGTGAGTGTATGAGTGAGTGAGTGTATGAGTGTATGACTGAGTGAGTGTATGAGTGAGTGAGTGTATGAGTGAGTGAGTGTATGAGTGAGTGAGTGTATGAGTGTATGTATGAGTGAGTGTATGAGTGAGTGAGTGAGTGTATGAGTGAGTGTATGAGTGAGTGAGTGTATGAGTGAGTGTATGAGTGACTGAGTGAGTGTATGAGTGAGTGAGTGTATGAGTGAGTGAGTGAGTGTATGAGTGAGTGTATGAGTGAGTGAGTGTATGAGTGAGTGAGTGTGTGAGTGAGTGTATGAATGAGTGACTGAGTGAGTGAGTGAGTGTATGAGTGAGCGAGTGAGTGTATGAGTGAGTGAGCGAGCGAGTGAGTGTATGAGTGAGTGAGTGTATGAGTGAGTGAGTGTATGAGTGAGTGAGTGAGTGTATGAGTGCGTGAGTGAGTGTGTGAGTGAGTGAGTGTATGAGTGAGTGAGTGAGTGTATGAGTGAGTGAGTGTATGAGTGTATGACTGAGTGAGTGTATGAGTGAGTGAGTGTATGAGTGTATGACTGAGTGAGTGTATGAGTGAGTGAGTGTATGAGTGAGTGTATGAGTGACTGAGTGAGTGTATGAGTGAGTGAGTGTATGAGTGAGTGAGTGTGTGAGTGAGTGTATGAATGAGTGACTGAGTGAGTGAGTGAGTGTATGAGTGAGTGAGTGTATCAGTGTATGAGTGAGTATGAGTGAGTGTATGAGTGAGTGAGTGTATGAGTGAGTGTATGAGTGAGTGAGTGTATGAGTGAGTGTATGAGTGAGTGAGTGTGTGAGTGAGTGTATGAGTGAATATGTGTATGAGTGAGTGAGTGTATGAGTGAGTGTATGAGTGTATGAGTGAGTGTATGAGTGACTGAGTGAGTGTATGAGTGAGTGAGTGAGTGTATGAGTGAGTGTATGAGTGAGTGAGTGTGTGAGTGAGTGTATGAATGAGTGACTGAGTGAGTGTATGAGTGAGTGACTGAGTGAGTGTATGAGTGAGTGTATGAGTGAGTGAGTGTGTGAGTGAGTGAGTGTATGAGTGAGTGTATGAGTGAGTGTATGAGTATATGAGTGAGTGAGTGTTTGAGTGAGTGAGTGTATGAGTGAGTGAGTGTATGAGTGAGTGAGTGTATGAGTGAGTGAGTGTATGAGTGAGTGAGTGTATGAGTGTATGTATGAGTGAGTGTATGAGTGAGTGAGTGAGTGTATGAGTGAGTGTATGAGTGAGTGAGTGTATGAGTGAGTGTATGAGTGACTGAGTGAGTGTATGAGTGAGTGAGTGTATGAGTGAGTGAGTGAGTGTATGAGTGAGTGTATGAGTGAGTGAGTGTATCAGTGTATGAGTGAGTGTATGACTGAGTGTATGAGTGAGTGTATGACTGAGTGTATGAGTGAGTGTATGAGTGAGTGAGTGTATGAGTGAGTGTATGAGTGAGTGAGTGAGTGTATGAGTGAGTGTATGAGTGAGTGAGTGTATGAGTGAGTGTATGAGTGACTGAGTGAGTGTATGAGTGAGTGAGTGTATGAGTGAGTGAGTGAGTGTATGAGTGAGTGTATGAGTGAGTGAGTGAGTGTATCAGTGTATGAGTGAGTGTATGATTGAGTGTATGAGTGAGTGTATGAGTGACTGAGTGAGTGTATGAGTGAGTGTATGAGTGAGTGAGTGTATGAGTGAGTGACTGAGTGAGTGTATGAGTGACTGAGTGAGTGACTGAGTGAGTGACTGAGTGAGTGTATGAGTGAGTGAGTGAGTGAGTGTATGAGTGAGTGTATGAGTGAGTGAGTGTATGAGTGAGTGAGTGAGTGTATGAGTGAGTGTATGAGTGAGTGAGTGTATCAGTGTATGAGTGAGTGTATGACTGAGTGTATGAGTGAGTGTATGAGTGAGTGAGTGTATGAGTGAGTGAGTGAGTGTGTGAGTGAGTGTATGAGTGAGTGTATGAGTAAATATGTGTATGAGTGAGTGAGTGTATGAGTGAGTGAGTGTATGAGTGAGTGAGTGTATGAGTGAGTGTATGAGTGAGTGAGTGTATGAGTGTATGACTGAGTGAGTATATGAGTGAGTGAGTGTATGAGTGTATGACTGAGTGAGTGTATGAGTGAGTGAGTGTATGAGTGTATGACTGAGTGAGTGTATGAGTGAGTGTATGAGTGAGTGAGTGTATGAGTGAGTGTATGAGTGACTGAGTGAGTGTATGAGTGAGTGAGTGTATGAGTGAGTGAGTGTGTGAGTGAGTGTATGAATGAGTGACTGAGTGAGTGAGTGTATGAGTGAGTGAGTGTATCAGTGTATGAGTGAGTGTATGAGTGAGTGAGTGTATGAGTGAGTGTATGAGTGAGTGAGTGTATGAGTGAGTGAGTGTGTGAGTGAGTGTATGAGTGAATATGTGTATGAGTGAGTGAGTGTATGAGTGAGTGAGTGTATGAGTGAGTGTATGAGTGAGTGTATGAGTGACTGAGTGAGTGTATGAGTGAGTGAGTGAGTGTATGAGTGAGTGTATGAGTGAGTGAGTGTGTGAGTGAGTGTATGAATGAGTGACTGAGTGAGTGTATGAGTGAGTGACTGAGTGAGTGTATGAGTGAGTGTATGAGTGAGTGAGTGTGTGAGTGAGTGAGTGTATGAGTGAGTGTATGAGTGAGTGTATGAGTATATGAGTGAGTGAGTGTTTGAGTGAGTGAGTGTATGAGTGAGTGTATGAGTGAGTGAGTGTATGAGTGTATGACTGAGTGAGTGTATGAGTGAGTGAGTGTATGAGTGAGTGAGTGTATGAGTGAGTGAGTGTATGAGTGTATGTATGAGTGAGTGTATGAGTGAGTGAGTGAGTGTATGAGTGAGTGTATGAGTGAGTGAGTGTATGAGTGAGTGTATGAGTGACTGAGTGAGTGTATGAGTGAGTGAGTGTATGAGTGAGTGAGTGAGTGTATGAGTGAGTGTATGAGTGAGTGAGTGTATGAGTGAGTGAGTGTGTGAGTGAGTGTATGAATGAGTGACTGAGTGAGTGAGTGAGTGTATGAGTGAGCGAGTGAGTGTATGAGTGAGTGAGCGAGCGAGTGAGTGTATGAGTGAGTGAGTGTATGAGTGAGTGAGTGTATGAGTGAGTGAGTGAGTGTATGAGTGCGTGAGTGAGTGTGTGAGTGAGTGAGTGTATGAGTGAGTGAGTGAGTGTATGAGTGAGTGAGTGTATGAGTGTATGACTGAGTGAGTGTATGAGTGAGTGAGTGTATGAGTGTATGACTGAGTGAGTGTATGAGTGAGTGAGTGTATGAGTGAGTGTATGAGTGACTGAGTGAGTGTATGAGTGAGTGAGTGTATGAGTGAGTGAGTGTGTGAGTGAGTGTATGAATGAGTGACTGAGTGAGTGAGTGAGTGTATGAGTGAGTGAGTGTATCAGTGTATGAGTGAGTATGAGTGAGTGTATGAGTGAGTGAGTGTATGAGTGAGTGTATGAGTGAGTGAGTGTATGAGTGAGTGTATGAGTGAGTGAGTGTGTGAGTGAGTGTATGAGTGAATATGTGTATGAGTGAGTGAGTGTATGAGTGAGTGTATGAGTGTATGAGTGAGTGTATGAGTGACTGAGTGAGTGTATGAGTGAGTGAGTGAGTGTATGAGTGAGTGTATGAGTGAGTGAGTGTGTGAGTGAGTGTATGAATGAGTGACTGAGTGAGTGTATGAGTGAGTGACTGAGTGAGTGTATGAGTGAGTGTATGAGTGAGTGAGTGTGTGAGTGAGTGAGTGTATGAGTGAGTGTATGAGTGAGTGTATGAGTATATGAGTGAGTGAGTGTTTGAGTGAGTGAGTGTATGAGTGAGTGAGTGTATGAGTGAGTGAGTGTATGAGTGAGTGAGTGTATGAGTGAGTGAGTGTATGAGTGTATGTATGAGTGAGTGTATGAGTGAGTGAGTGAGTGTATGAGTGAGTGTATGAGTGAGTGAGTGTATGAGTGAGTGTATGAGTGACTGAGTGAGTGTATGAGTGAGTGAGTGTATGAGTGAGTGAGTGAGTGTATGAGTGAGTGTATGAGTGAGTGAGTGTATCAGTGTATGAGTGAGTGTATGACTGAGTGTATGAGTGAGTGTATGACTGAGTGTATGAGTGAGTGTATGAGTGAGTGAGTGTATGAGTGAGTGTATGAGTGAGTGAGTGAGTGTATGAGTGAGTGTATGAGTGAGTGAGTGTATGAGTGAGTGTATGAGTGACTGAGTGAGTGTATGAGTGAGTGAGTGTATGAGTGAGTGAGTGAGTGTATGAGTGAGTGTATGAGTGAGTGAGTGAGTGTATCAGTGTATGAGTGAGTGTATGATTGAGTGTATGAGTGAGTGTATGAGTGACTGAGTGAGTGTATGAGTGAGTGTATGAGTGAGTGAGTGTATGAGTGAGTGACTGAGTGAGTGTATGAGTGACTGAGTGAGTGACTGAGTGAGTGACTGAGTGAGTGTATGAGTGAGTGAGTGACTGAGTGAGTGTATGAGTGAGTGAGTGAGCTAGGGTCCGTGAACATGACGGGCTATTCTCGTTCACAACCCCCCACGGCCCCCCACTCACCACCCACCCCCCCCCCCCGTTGACTCGGCAGGCCAAGGAGGTGGAGGTGAAAGTGGCCGAGGTGGAGGGCGTGAAGGTGGACAACAAGGCCAAGCTGGACGCCACACTCATGGAGGAGCGGGCGCTGCAGGCAGACTCGATGGAGCGAGAGGAGACACAGCGGGTGACGATGGAGAAGGCTGCAGCTCCCCTGGTGACAGACTCACCACTACCACCACCATCACCACACAGAGAGACTCATAGACTCACCACCACACACAGAGAGACTCACCATCACCATCATCACACACAGAGAGACACATAGACTCATCACACACAGAGACCCATAGAATCATCATCACACAGAGAGACACATAGACTCACCACCACACACACAGAGAGACTCATAGACTCACCACCACACACACAGAGAGACTCATAGACTCATCACACACACATAGACTCACCACCATCATCACACAGAGAGACTCATAGACTCATCACACACACATAGACTCACCACCATCATCACACAGAGAGACCCATAGACTCATCACACACACATAGACTCACCACCATCATCACACAGAGAGACTCATAGACTCATCATCACACACAGAGAGCCTCATAGACTCATCACACAGAGAGACTCATAGACTCGCCATCATCACACACAGAGAGCCTCATAGACTCATCACACAGAGAGACTCATAGACTCACCATCATCACACACAGAGAGACACATAGACTCACCATCACACAGAGACCCATAGACTCACCATCACACAGAGAGACCCATAGACTCATCATCACACACAGAGAGACCCATAGACTCATCATCACACAGAGAGACCCACAGACTCACCACCACACAGAGACCCATAGACTCACCACCACACAGAGACCCACAGACTCACCACCACACAGAGACCCATAGACTCACCATCACCACACAGAGACCCATAGACTCACCACCACACAGAGACCCATAGACTCACCACCATCACACAGAGAGCCTCATAGACTCATCACACACACAGAGACACACCACCATCACACAGAGAGACACATAGACTCACCACCACACACACAGAGAGACTCATAGACTCATCATCACACACAGAGACTCACCACCATCACACAGAGAGACACATAGACTCACCACCACCATCACACAGAGAGACTCATAGACTCATCATCATCACACAGAGAGACACATAGACTCACCATCATCATCACACAGAGACTCACCACCACACAGAGAGACTCATAGACTCACCACCACACATAGACTCACCATCACACACACAGAGAGACTCATAGACTCACCACCATCACACAGAGAGACTCATAGACTCATCATCACACACAGAGAGACACATAGACTCACCATCATCACACACAGAGACTCACCACCATCACACAGAGACTCATAGACTCATCACACACACATAGACTCACCACCATCATCACACAGAGAGACTCATAGACTCACCACCACACACACAGAGAGACTCATAGACTCGCCATCATCACACACAGAGATACACATAGACTCATCACACAGAGAGACTCATAGACTCACCATCATCACACACAGAGAGACACATAGACTCATCACACAGAGAGACTCATAGACTCACCATCATCACACACAGAGAGACTCATAGACTCATCACACACACATAGACTCACCACCATCACACAGAGAGACACATAGACTCACCACCACACACACAGAGAGACCCATAGACTCATCACACACACATAGACTCACCACCATCACACAGAGAGACACATAGACTCACCACCATCACACACAGAGACCCATAGACTCATCATCACACACACAGAGACCCATAGACTCACCACCATCACACACAGAGACCCCTAGACTCACCACCACACATAGACTCACCACCATCACACACAGAGAGACTCATAGACTCATCACACACACATAGACTCACCACCATCACACAGAGAGACTCATAGACTCATCACACACACATAGACTCACCACCATCATCACACAGAGAGACACATAGACTCATCATCACACAGAGACCCATAGACTCACCATCACACACAGAGAGACTCATAGACTCACCATCACACACAGAGAGACTCACCATCATCACACACAGAGAGACATACTCATCATCACACACAGAGAGACACATAGACTCACCATCATCACACACAGAGACTCACCACCATCACACAGAGACTCATAGACTCATCACACACACATAGACTCACCAACATCATCACACAGAGAGACTCATAGACTCATCACACACACATAGACTCACCACCACCATCACACAGAGAGACTCATAGACTCACCACCATCACACAGAGAGACTCACCATCACCACACAGAGAGACTCATAGACTCATCACACACACAGACACATAGACTCACCACCATCATCACACAGAGAGACTCATAGACTCATCACACACACATAGACTCACCACCACCATCACACAGAGAGACTCATAGACTCATCACACACACATAGACTCACCACCACCATCACACAGAGAGACTCATAGACTCACCACCATCACACAGAGAGACTCACCATCACCACACAGAGAGACACATAGACTCACCATCACACAGAGAGACACATAGACTCATCATACACACATAGACTCACCATCATCACACACAGAGAGACTCACCACCATCACACAGAGACACATAGACTCATCACCACACAGAGACCCATAGACTCATCACCACACAGAGACCCATAGACTCATCACCACACACAGAGAGACTCATAGACTCATCATCACACACAGAGACCCATAAACTCATCATACACACACAGAGACTCACCATCATCACACACAGAGACTCACCACCACACAGAGAGACTCATAGACTCATCACCACACACAGAGAGACATACTCATCACACACAGAGAGACCCATAGACTCATCATCACACACACAGACACATAGACTCACCACCATCACACAGAGAGACATAGACTCATCACACACACATAGACTCACCATCATCACACACAGAGACACATAGACTCATCACCACACACAGAGACCCATAGACTCATCACCACACACAGAGACCCATAGACTCATCATCATACAGAGAGACCCATAGACTCACCACCACACAGAGACCCATAGACTCACCACCACACAGAGACCCATAGACTCATCATCACACACAGACCCATAGACTCATCATCACACACACAGAGACCCATAGACTCACCACCACACACAGAGAGACCCATAGACTCATCACCACACAGAGACCCATAGACTCACCACCACACAGAGACTCATAGACTCATCACACACACATAGACTCACCATAATCACACACAGAGACACATAGACTCATAATCACACAGAGAGACCCATAGACTCATCATCACACACACAGACACATAGACTCACCACCATCACACAGAGAGACATAGACTCACCACACACACATAAACTCACCATCATCACACACAGAGACACATAGACTCATCACCACACACAGAGACTCATAGACTCATCACCACACACACAGAGACTCATAGACTCATCATCATACACAGAGACCCATAGACTCACCATCATCACACAGAGACCCATAGACTCACCACCATCACACAGAGAGACTCATAGACTCATCATCACACACAGAGACCCATAGACTCATCACCACACACAGAGACCCATAGACTCACCATCACACAGAGAGACCCATAGACTCATCACACACACAGAGACCCATAGACTCATCACCACACAGAGACCCATAGACTCACCATCACACACAGAGACCCATAGACTCATCATCATACAGAGACCCATAGACTCACCACCACACAGAGACCCATAGACTCACCACCACACAGAGACCCATAGACTCATCACCACCACACAGAGACCCATAGACTCACCACCACACACAGAGGCCATAGACTCACCACCACACAGAGAGACCCATAGACTCACCATCACACACAGACTCATAGACTCACCACCACAGAGACCCATAGACTCATCACCACACAGAGAGACATAGACTCATCATCACACAGAGACCCATAGACTCATCACACACACAGAGACCCATAGACTCATCATCACACAGAGACCCATAGACTCACCACCACACAGAGACCCATAGACTCACCACCACCACACAGAGACCCATAGACTCATCATCACACAGAGACCCATAGACTCATCACACACACAGAGACCCATAGACTCATCACACACACAGAGACCCATAGACTCATCACCACACACAGAGACCCATAGACTCACCATCACACAGAGACCCATAGACTCATCACCACACACAGAGACCCATAGACTCATCACACAGAGAGACTCATAGACTCATCATCACACACAGAGACCCATAGACTCACAACACACACAGAGAGACCCATAGACTCACCACCACACCACACAGAGACACATAGACTCATCATACACACAGAGACCCATAGAATCATCATCACACAGAGAGACACATAGACTCACCACCACACACACAGAGAGACTCATAGACTCACCACCACACACACAGAGAGACTCATAGACTCACCACCACACACACAGAGAGACTCATAGACTCATCACACACACATAGACTCACCACCATCATCACACAGAGAGACTCATAGACTCATCACACACACATAGACTCACCACCATCATCACACAGAGAGACCCATAGACTCATCACACACACATAGACTCACCACCATCATCACACAGAGAGACTCATAGACTCATCATCACACACAGAGAGCCTCATAGACTCATCACACAGAGAGACTCATAGACTCGCCATCATCACACACAGAGAGCCTCATAGACTCATCACACAGAGAGACTCATAGACTCACCATCATCACACACAGAGAGACACATAGACTCACCATCACACAGAGACCCATAGACTCACCATCACACAGAGAGACCCATAGACTCATCATCACACACAGAGAGACCCATAGACTCATCATCACACAGAGAGACCCACAGACTCACCACCACACAGAGACCCATAGACTCACCACCACACAGAGACCCACAGACTCACCACCACACAGAGACCCATAGACTCACCATCACCACACAGAGACCCATAGACTCACCACCACACAGAGACCCATAGACTCACCACCATCACACAGAGAGCCTCATAGACTCATCACACACACAGAGACACACCACCATCACACAGAGAGACACATAGACTCACCACCACACACACAGAGAGACTCATAGACTCATCATCACACACAGAGACTCACCACCATCACACAGAGAGACACATAGACTCACCACCACCATCACACAGAGAGACTCATAGACTCATCATCATCACACAGAGAGACACATAGACTCACCATCATCATCACACAGAGACTCACCACCACACAGAGAGACTCATAGACTCACCACCACACATAGACTCACCATCACACACACAGAGAGACTCATAGACTCACCACCATCACACAGAGAGACTCATAGACTCATCATCACACACAGAGAGACACATAGACTCACCATCATCACACACAGAGACTCACCACCATCACACAGAGACTCATAGACTCATCACACACACATAGACTCACCACCATCATCACACAGAGAGACTCATAGACTCACCACCACACACACAGAGAGACTCATAGACTCGCCATCATCACACACAGAGAGACACATAGACTCATCACACAGAGAGACTCATAGACTCACCATCATCACACACAGAGAGACACATAGACTCATCACACAGAGAGACTCATAGACTCACCATCATCACACACAGAGAGACTCATAGACTCATCACACACACATAGACTCACCACCATCACACAGAGAGACACATAGACTCACCACCACACACACAGAGAGACCCATAGACTCATCACACACACATAGACTCACCACCATCACACAGAGAGACACATAGACTCACCACCATCACACACAGAGACCCATAGACTCATCATCACACACACAGAGACCCATAGACTCACCACCATCACACACAGAGACCCCTAGACTCACCACCACACATAGACTCACCACCATCACACACAGAGAGACTCATAGACTCATCACACACACATAGACTCACCACCATCACACAGAGAGACTCATAGACTCATCACACACACATAGACTCACCACCATCATCACACAGAGAGACACATAGACTCATCATCACACAGAGACCCATAGACTCACCATCACACACAGAGAGACTCATAGACTCACCATCACACACAGAGAGACTCACCATCATCACACACAGAGAGACATACTCATCATCACACACAGAGAGACACATAGACTCACCATCATCACACACAGAGACTCACCACCATCACACAGAGACTCATAGACTCATCACACACACATAGACTCACCAACATCATCACACAGAGAGACTCATAGACTCATCACACACACATAGACTCACCACCACCATCACACAGAGAGACTCATAGACTCACCACCATCACACAGAGAGACTCACCATCACCACACAGAGAGACTCATAGACTCATCACACACACAGACACATAGACTCACCACCATCATCACACAGAGAGACTCATAGACTCATCACACACACATAGACTCACCACCACCATCACACAGAGAGACTCATAGACTCATCACACACACATAGACTCACCACCACCATCACACAGAGAGACTCATAGACTCACCACCATCACACAGAGAGACTCACCATCACCACACAGAGAGACACATAGACTCACCATCACACAGAGAGACACATAGACTCATCATACACACATAGACTCACCATCATCACACACAGAGAGACTCACCACCATCACACAGAGACACATAGACTCATCACCACACAGAGACCCATAGACTCATCACCACACAGAGACCCATAGACTCATCACCACACACAGAGAGACTCATAGACTCATCATCACACACAGAGACCCATAAACTCATCATACACACACAGAGACTCACCATCATCACACACAGAGACTCACCACCACACAGAGAGACTCATAGACTCATCACCACACACAGAGAGACATACTCATCACACACAGAGAGACCCATAGACTCATCATCACACACACAGACACATAGACTCACCACCATCACACAGAGAGACATAGACTCATCACACACACATAGACTCACCATCATCACACACAGAGACACATAGACTCATCACCACACACAGAGACCCATAGACTCATCACCACACACAGAGACCCATAGACTCATCATCATACAGAGAGACCCATAGACTCACCACCACACAGAGACCCATAGACTCACCACCACACAGAGACCCATAGACTCATCATCACACACAGACCCATAGACTCATCATCACACACACAGAGACCCATAGACTCACCACCACACACAGAGAGACCCATAGACTCATCACCACACAGAGACCCATAGACTCACCACCACACAGAGACTCATAGACTCATCACACACACATAGACTCACCATAATCACACACAGAGACACATAGACTCATAATCACACAGAGAGACCCATAGACTCATCATCACACACACAGACACATAGACTCACCACCATCACACAGAGAGACATAGACTCACCACACACACATAAACTCACCATCATCACACACAGAGACACATAGACTCATCACCACACACAGAGACTCATAGACTCATCACCACACACACAGAGACTCATAGACTCATCATCATACACAGAGACCCATAGACTCACCATCATCACACAGAGACCCATAGACTCACCACCATCACACAGAGAGACTCATAGACTCATCATCACACACAGAGACCCATAGACTCATCACCACACACAGAGACCCATAGACTCACCATCACACAGAGAGACCCATAGACTCATCACACACACAGAGACCCATAGACTCATCACCACACAGAGACCCATAGACTCACCATCACACACAGAGACCCATAGACTCATCATCATACAGAGACCCATAGACTCACCACCACACAGAGACCCATAGACTCACCACCACACAGAGACCCATAGACTCATCACCACCACACAGAGACCCATAGACTCACCACCACACACAGAGGCCATAGACTCACCACCACACAGAGAGACCCATAGACTCACCATCACACACAGACTCATAGACTCACCACCACAGAGACCCATAGACTCATCACCACACAGAGAGACATAGACTCATCATCACACAGAGACCCATAGACTCATCACACACACAGAGACCCATAGACTCATCATCACACAGAGACCCATAGACTCACCACCACACAGAGACCCATAGACTCACCACCACCACACAGAGACCCATAGACTCATCATCACACAGAGACCCATAGACTCATCACACACACAGAGACCCATAGACTCATCACACACACAGAGACCCATAGACTCATCACCACACACAGAGACCCATAGACTCATCACCACACACAGAGACCCATAGACTCACCATCACACAGAGACCCATAGACTCATCACCACACACAGAGACCCATAGACTCATCACACAGAGAGACTCATAGACTCATCATCACACACAGAGACCCATAGACTCACAACACACACAGAGAGACCCATAGACTCACCACCACACCACACAGAGACACATAGACTCATCATACACACAGAGACCCATAGACTCACCACCACACAGAGACCCATAGACTCATCACACACACAGAGACCCATAGACTCATCATCACACAGAGACCCATAGACTCATCACCACACACAGAGACCCATAGACTCATCATCACACACAGAGACCCATAGACTCACCATTACACAGAGAGACCCATAGACTCATCATCACCACACAGAGACCCATAGACTCACCACCATCACACAGAGAGACTCATAGACTCATCATCACCACACAGAGACCCATAGACTCATCATCACACAGAGAGACCCATAGACTCATCATCACACAGAGACCCATAGACTCACCATCACCACACAGAGACCCATTGACTCATCATCACACACAGAGACCCATAGACTCATCATCACACACAGAGACCCATATACTCATCACCACACAGTGACCCATAGACTCACCACCACACAGAGACCCATAGACTCACCATCACCACACAGAGACCCATAGACTCATCATCACACACAGAGACCCATAGACTCATCATCACACCCATAGACTCACCACCACACAGAGACCCATAGACTCACCACCACACACAGAGAGACCCATAGACTCACCACCACACAGAGACCCATAGACTCACCACCACACAGTGACCCATAGACTCATCACCACACACAGAGACCCATAGACTCATCACCACACACAAACCCATAGACTCACCACCACACACAGAGAGACCCATAGACTCACCACCACCACACAGAGACCCATAGACTCATCATCACACACAGAGACCCATAGACTCATCATCACACACAGAGACCCATAGACTCACCACCACACAGAGACCCATAGACTCACCATCACCACACAGAGACCCATAGACGCACCATCATACAGAGAGACCCATAGACTCACCATCACACACAGAGACCCATAGACTCACCATCACACAGAGAGACCCATAGACTCACCATCACACAGAGAGACCCATAGACTCATCATCACCACACAGAGACCCATAGACTCACCACCATCACACAGAGAGACTCATAGACTCATCATCACCACACAGAGACCCATAGACTCATCATCACACACAGAGACCCATAGACTCATCATCACACACAGTGACCCATAGACTCACCACCACACAGAGACCCATAGACTCACCATCACCACACAGAGACCCATAGACTCATCATCACACACAGAGACCCATAGACTCATCATCACACACAGAGACCCATAGACTCACCACCACACAGAGACCCATAGACTCACCACCACACACAGAGAGACCCATAGACTCACCACCACCACACAGAGACCCATAGACTCATCATCACACACAGAGACCCATAGACTCATCATCACACACAGAGACCCATAGACTCACCACCACACAGAGACCCATAGACTCACCATCACCACACAGAGACCCATAGACTCACCACCACACAGAGACCCATAGACTCATCATCACCACACAGAGACCCATAGACTCACCATCACACAGAGAGACCCATAGACTCACCATCACACAGAGAGACCCATAGACTCATCACACACACAGAGACCCATAGACTCATCACCACACAGAGACCCATAGACTCACCATCACACACAGAGACCCATAGACTCATCATCATACAGAGACCCATAGACTCACCACCACACAGAGACCCATAGACTCACCACCACACAGAGACCCATAGACTCATCACCACCACACAGAGACCCATAGACTCACCACCACACACAGAGGCCATAGACTCACCACCACACAGAGAGACCCATAGACTCACCATCACACACAGACTCATAGACTCACCACCACAGAGACCCATAGACTCATCACCACACAGAGAGACATAGACTCATCATCACACAGAGACCCATAGACTCATCACACACACAGAGACCCATAGACTCATCATCACACAGAGACCCATAGACTCACCACCACACAGAGACCCATAGACTCACCACCACCACACAGAGACCCATAGACTCATCATCACACAGAGACCCATAGACTCATCACACACACAGAGACCCATAGACTCATCACACACACAGAGACCCATAGACTCATCACCACACACAGAGACCCATAGACTCACCATCACACAGAGACCCATAGACTCACCACCACACAGAGACCCATAGACTCACCATCACCACACAGAGACCCATAGACTCATCATCACACACAGAGACCCATAGACTCATCATCACACCCATAGACTCACCACCACACAGAGACCCATAGACTCACCACCACACACAGAGAGACCCATAGACTCACCACCACACAGAGACCCATAGACTCACCACCACACAGTGACCCATAGACTCATCACCACACACAGAGACCCATAGACTCATCACCACACACAAACCCACAGACTCATCACCACACACAAACCCACAGACTCACCACCACACACAGAGAGACCCATAGACTCACCACCACCACACAGAGACCCATAGACTCATCATCACACACAGAGACCCATAGACTCATCATCACACACAGAGACCCATAGACTCACCACCACACAGAGACCCATAGACTCACCATCACCACACAGAGACCCATAGACGCACCATCATACAGAGAGACCCATAGACTCACCATCACACACAGAGACCCATAGACTCACCATCACACAGAGAGACCCATAGACTCACCATCACACAGAGAGACCCATAGACTCATCATCACCACACAGAGACCCATAGACTCACCACCATCACACAGAGAGACTCATAGACTCATCATCACCACACAGAGACCCATAGACTCATCATCACACACAGAGACCCATAGACTCATCATCACACACAGAGACCCATAGACTCATCACCACACAGTGACCCATAGACTCACCACCACACAGAGACCCATAGACTCACCATCACCACACAGAGACCCATAGACTCATCATCACACACAGAGACCCATAGACTCATCATCACACACAGAGACCCATAGACTCACCACCACACAGAGACCCATAGACTCACCACCACACACAGAGAGACCCATAGACTCACCACCACCACACAGAGACCCATAGACTCATCATCACACACAGAGACCCATAGACTCATCATCACACACAGAGACCCATAGACTCACCACCACACAGAGACCCATAGACTCACCATCACCACACAGAGACCCATAGACTCACCACCACACAGAGACCCATAGACTCATCATCACCACACAGAGACCCATAGACTCATCACCACACACAGAGACCCATAGACTCATCACCACACACAAACCCATAGACTCACCACCACACACAGAGAGACCCATAGACTCACCACCACCACACAGAGACCCATAGACTCATCATCACACACAGAGACCCATAGACTCATCATCACACACAGAGACCCATAGACTCACCACCACACAGAGACCCATAGACTCACCATCACCACACAGAGACCCATAGACGCACCATCATACAGAGAGACCCATAGACTCACCATCACACACAGAGACCCATAGACTCACCATCACACAGAGAGACCCATAGACTCACCATCACACAGAGAGACCCATAGACTCATCATCACCACACAGAGACCCATAGACTCACCACCATCACACAGAGAGACTCATAGACTCATCATCACCACACAGAGACCCATAGACTCATCATCACACACAGAGACCCATAGACTCATCATCACACACAGAGACCCATAGACTCATCACCACACAGTGACCCATAGACTCACCACCACACAGAGACCCATAGACTCACCATCACCACACAGAGACCCATAGACTCATCATCACACACAGAGACCCATAGACTCATCATCACACACAGAGACCCATAGACTCACCACCACACAGAGACCCATAGACTCACCACCACACACAGAGAGACCCATAGACTCACCACCACCACACAGAGACCCATAGACTCATCATCACACACAGAGACCCATAGACTCATCATCACACACAGAGACCCATAGACTCACCACCACACAGAGACCCATAGACTCACCATCACCACACAGAGACCCATAGACTCACCACCACACAGAGACCCATAGACTCATCATCACCACACAGAGACCCATAGACTCACCATCACACAGAGAGACCCATAGACTCACCATCACACAGAGAGACCCATAGACTCATCACACACACAGAGACCCATAGACTCATCACCACACAGAGACCCATAGACTCACCATCACACACAGAGACCCATAGACTCATCATCATACAGAGACCCATAGACTCACCACCACACAGAGACCCATAGACTCACCACCACACAGAGACCCATAGACTCATCACCACCACACAGAGACCCATAGACTCACCACCACACACAGAGGCCATAGACTCACCACCACACAGAGAGACCCATAGACTCACCATCACACACAGACTCATAGACTCACCACCACAGAGACCCATAGACTCATCACCACACAGAGAGACATAGACTCATCATCACACAGAGACCCATAGACTCATCACACACACAGAGACCCATAGACTCATCATCACACAGAGACCCATAGACTCACCACCACACAGAGACCCATAGACTCACCACCACCACACAGAGACCCATAGACTCATCATCACACAGAGACCCATAGACTCATCACACACACAGAGACCCATAGACTCATCACACACACAGAGACCCATAGACTCATCACCACACACAGAGACCCATAGACTCACCATCACACAGAGACCCATAGACTCATCACCACACACAGAGACCCATAGACTCATCACACAGAGAGACTCATAGACTCATCATCACACACAGAGACCCATAGACTCACAACACACACAGAGAGACCCATAGACTCACCACCACACCACACAGAGACACATAGACTCATCATACACACAGAGACCCATAGACTCACCACCACACAGAGACCCATAGACTCATCACACACACAGAGACCCATAGACTCATCATCATACAGAGAGACCCATAGACTCACCACCACACAGAGACCCATAGACTCACCACCACACAGAGACCCATAGACTCATCATCACACACAGACCCATAGACTCATCATCACACACACAGAGACCCATAGACTCGCCACCACACACAGAGAGACCCATAGACTCATCACCACACAGAGACCCATAGACTCACCACCACACAGAGACTCATAGACTCATCACACACACATAGACTCACCATAATCACACACAGAGACACATAGACTCATAATCACACAGAGAGACCCATAGACTCATCATCACACACACAGACACATAGACTCACCACCATCACACAGAGAGACATAGACTCACCACACACACAGAGGCCATAGACTCACCACCACACAGAGAGACCCATAGACTCACCATCACACACAGACTCATAGACTCACCACCACAGAGACCCATAGACTCATCACCACACAGAGAGACATAGACTCATCATCACACAGAGACCCATAGACTCATCACACACACAGAGACCCATAGACTCATCATCACACAGAGACCCATAGACTCACCACCACACAGAGACCCATAGACTCACCACCACCACACAGAGACCCATAGACTCATCATCACACAGAGACCCATAGACTCATCACACACACAGAGACCCATAGACTCATCACACACACAGAGACCCATAGACTCATCACCACACACAGAGACCCATAGACTCACCATCACACAGAGACCCATAGACTCATCACCACACACAGAGACCCATAGACTCATCACACAGAGAGACTCATAGACTCATCATCACACACAGAGACCCATAGACTCACAACACACACAGAGAGACCCATAGACTCACCACCACACCACACAGAGACACATAGACTCATCATACACACAGAGACCCATAGACTCACCACCACACAGAGACCCATAGACTCATCACACACACAGAGACCCATAGACTCATCATCATACAGAGAGACCCATAGACTCACCACCACACAGAGACCCATAGACTCACCACCACACAGAGACCCATAGACTCATCATCACACACAGACCCATAGACTCATCATCACACACACAGAGACCCATAGACTCACCACCACACACAGAGAGACCCATAGACTCATCACCACACAGAGACCCATAGACTCACCACCACACAGAGACTCATAGACTCATCACACACACATAGACTCACCATAATCACACACAGAGACACATAGACTCATAATCACACAGAGAGACCCATAGACTCATCATCACACACACAGACACATAGACTCACCACCATCACACAGAGAGACATAGACTCACCACACACACATAAACTCACCATCATCACACACAGAGACACATAGACTCATCACCACACACAGAGACTCATAGACTCATCACCACACACACAGAGACTCATAGACTCATCATCATACACAGAGACCCATAGACTCACCATCATCACACAGAGACCCATAGACTCACCACCATCACACAGAGAGACTCATAGACTCATCATCACACACAGAGACCCATAGACTCATCACCACACACAGAGACCCATAGACTCACCATCACACAGAGAGACCCATAGACTCATCACACACACAGAGACCCATAGACTCATCACCACACAGAGACCCATAGACTCACCATCACACACAGAGACCCATAGACTCATCATCATACAGAGACCCATAGACTCACCACCACACAGAGACCCATAGACTCACCACCACACAGAGACCCATAGACTCATCACCACCACACAGAGACCCAATGACTCACCACCACACACAGAGGCCATAGACTCACCACCACACAGAGAGACCCATAGACTCACCATCACACACAGACTCATAGACTCACCACCACAGAGACCCATAGACTCATCACCACACAGAGAGACATAGACTCATCATCACACAGAGACCCATAGACTCATCACACACACAGAGACCCATAGACTCATCATCACACAGAGACCCATAGACTCACCACCACACAGAGACCCATAGACTCACCACCACCACACAGAGACCCATAGACTCATCATCACACAGAGACCCATAGACTCATCACACACACAGAGACCCATAGACTCATCACACACACAGAGACCCATAGACTCATCACCACACACAGAGACCCATAGACTCACCATCACACAGAGACCCATAGACTCATCACCACACACAGAGACCCATAGACTCATCACACAGAGAGACTCATAGACTCATCATCACACACAGAGACCCATAGACTCACAACACACACAGAGAGACCCATAGACTCACCACCACACCACACAGAGACACATAGACTCATCATACACACAGAGACCCATAGACTCACCACCACACAGAGACCCATAGACTCATCACACACACAGAGACCCATAGACTCATCATCACACAGAGACCCATAGACTCATCACCACACACAGAGACCCATAGACTCATCATCACACACAGAGACCCATAGACTCACCATTACACAGAGAGACCCATAGACTCATCATCACCACACAGAGACCCATAGACTCACCACCATCACACAGAGAGACTCATAGACTCATCATCACCACACAGAGACCCATAGACTCATCATCACACAGAGAGACCCATAGACTCATCATCACACAGAGACCCATAGACTCACCATCACCACACAGAGACCCATTGACTCATCATCACACACAGA
This sequence comes from Petromyzon marinus, assembly GCF_048934315.1. Taxonomy (NCBI): domain Eukaryota; kingdom Metazoa; phylum Chordata; class Hyperoartia; order Petromyzontiformes; family Petromyzontidae; genus Petromyzon; species Petromyzon marinus. The sequence continues at coordinate 64,602 of NW_027423380.1, forward strand.
GACCCATAGACTCATCATCACACACAGAGACCCATATACTCATCACCACACAGTGACCCATAGACTCACCACCACACAGAGACCCATAGACTCACCATCACCACACAGAGACCCATAGACTCATCATCACACACAGAGACCCATAGACTCATCATCACACCCATAGACTCACCACCACACAGAGACCCATAGACTCACCACCACACACAGAGAGACCCATAGACTCACCACCACACAGAGACCCATAGACTCACCACCACACAGTGACCCATAGACTCATCACCACACACAGAGACCCATAGACTCATCACCACACACAAACCCATAGACTCACCACCACACACAGAGAGACCCATAGACTCACCACCACCACACAGAGACCCATAGACTCATCATCACACACAGAGACCCATAGACTCATCATCACACACAGAGACCCATAGACTCACCACCACACAGAGACCCATAGACTCACCATCACCACACAGAGACCCATAGACGCACCATCATACAGAGAGACCCATAGACTCACCATCACACACAGAGACCCATAGACTCACCATCACACAGAGAGACCCATAGACTCACCATCACACAGAGAGACCCATAGACTCATCATCACCACACAGAGACCCATAGACTCACCACCATCACACAGAGAGACTCATAGACTCATCATCACCACACAGAGACCCATAGACTCATCATCACACACAGAGACCCATAGACTCATCATCACACACAGAGACCCATAGACTCACCACCACACAGAGACCCATAGACTCACCATCACCACACAGAGACCCATAGACTCATCATCACACACAGAGACCCATAGACTCATCATCACACACAGAGACCCATAGACTCACCACCACACAGAGACCCATAGACTCACCACCACACACAGAGAGACCCATAGACTCACCACCACCACACAGAGACCCATAGACTCATCATCACACACAGAGACCCATAGACTCATCATCACACACAGAGACCCATAGACTCACCACCACACAGAGACCCATAGACTCACCATCACCACACAGAGACCCATAGACTCACCACCACACAGAGACCCATAGACTCATCATCACCACACAGAGACCCATAGACTCACCATCACACAGAGAGACCCATAGACTCACCATCACACAGAGAGACCCATAGACTCATCACACACACAGAGACCCATAGACTCATCACCACACAGAGACCCATAGACTCACCATCACACACAGAGACCCATAGACTCATCATCATACAGAGACCCATAGACTCACCACCACACAGAGACCCATAGACTCACCACCACACAGAGACCCATAGACTCATCACCACCACACAGAGACCCATAGACTCACCACCACACACAGAGGCCATAGACTCACCACCACACAGAGAGACCCATAGACTCACCATCACACACAGACTCATAGACTCACCACCACAGAGACCCATAGACTCATCACCACACAGAGAGACATAGACTCATCATCACACAGAGACCCATAGACTCATCACACACACAGAGACCCATAGACTCATCATCACACAGAGACCCATAGACTCACCACCACACAGAGACCCATAGACTCACCACCACCACACAGAGACCCATAGACTCATCATCACACAGAGACCCATAGACTCATCACACACACAGAGACCCATAGACTCATCACACACACAGAGACCCATAGACTCATCACCACACACAGAGACCCATAGACTCACCATCACACAGAGACCCATAGACTCACCACCACACAGAGACCCATAGACTCACCATCACCACACAGAGACCCATAGACTCATCATCACACACAGAGACCCATAGACTCATCATCACACCCATAGACTCACCACCACACAGAGACCCATAGACTCACCACCACACACAGAGAGACCCATAGACTCACCACCACACAGAGACCCATAGACTCACCACCACACAGTGACCCATAGACTCATCACCACACACAGAGACCCATAGACTCATCACCACACACAAACCCATAGACTCACCACCACACACAGAGAGACCCATAGACTCACCACCACCACACAGAGACCCATAGACTCATCATCACACACAGAGACCCATAGACTCATCATCACACACAGAGACCCATAGACTCACCACCACACAGAGACCCATAGACTCACCATCACCACACAGAGACCCATAGACGCACCATCATACAGAGAGACCCATAGACTCACCATCACACACAGAGACCCATAGACTCACCATCACACAGAGAGACCCATAGACTCACCATCACACAGAGAGACCCATAGACTCATCATCACCACACAGAGACCCATAGACTCACCACCATCACACAGAGAGACTCATAGACTCATCATCACCACACAGAGACCCATAGACTCATCATCACACACAGAGACCCATAGACTCATCATCACACACAGAGACCCATAGACTCATCACCACACAGTGACCCATAGACTCACCACCACACAGAGACCCATAGACTCACCATCACCACACAGAGACCCATAGACTCATCATCACACACAGAGACCCATAGACTCATCATCACACACAGAGACCCATAGACTCACCACCACACAGAGACCCATAGACTCACCACCACACACAGAGAGACCCATAGACTCACCACCACCACACAGAGACCCATAGACTCATCATCACACACAGAGACCCATAGACTCATCATCACACACAGAGACCCATAGACTCACCACCACACAGAGACCCATAGACTCACCATCACCACACAGAGACCCATAGACTCACCACCACACAGAGACCCATAGACTCATCATCACCACACAGAGACCCATAGACTCACCATCACACAGAGAGACCCATAGACTCACCATCACACAGAGAGACCCATAGACTCATCACACACACAGAGACCCATAGACTCATCACCACACAGAGACCCATAGACTCACCATCACACACAGAGACCCATAGACTCATCATCATACAGAGACCCATAGACTCACCACCACACAGAGACCCATAGACTCACCACCACACAGAGACCCATAGACTCATCACCACCACACAGAGACCCATAGACTCACCACCACACACAGAGGCCATAGACTCACCACCACACAGAGAGACCCATAGACTCACCATCACACACAGACTCATAGACTCACCACCACAGAGACCCATAGACTCATCACCACACAGAGAGACATAGACTCATCATCACACAGAGACCCATAGACTCATCACACACACAGAGACCCATAGACTCATCATCACACAGAGACCCATAGACTCACCACCACACAGAGACCCATAGACTCACCACCACCACACAGAGACCCATAGACTCATCATCACACAGAGACCCATAGACTCATCACACACACAGAGACCCATAGACTCATCACACACACAGAGACCCATAGACTCATCACCACACACAGAGACCCATAGACTCACCATCACACAGAGACCCATAGACTCATCACCACACACAGAGACCCATAGACTCATCACACAGAGAGACTCATAGACTCATCATCACACACAGAGACCCATAGACTCACAACACACACAGAGAGACCCATAGACTCACCACCACACCACACAGAGACACATAGACTCATCATACACACAGAGACCCATAGACTCACCACCACACAGAGACCCATAGACTCATCACACACACAGAGACCCATAGACTCATCATCACACAGAGACCCATAGACTCATCACCACACACAGAGACCCATAGACTCATCATCACACACAGAGACCCATAGACTCACCATTACACAGAGAGACCCATAGACTCATCATCACCACACAGAGACCCATAGACTCACCACCATCACACAGAGAGACTCATAGACTCATCATCACCACACAGAGACCCATAGACTCATCATCACACAGAGAGACCCATAGACTCATCATCACACAGAGACCCATAGACTCACCATCACCACACAGAGACCCATTGACTCATCATCACACACAGAGACCCATAGACTCATCATCACACACAGAGACCCATATACTCATCACCACACAGTGACCCATAGACTCACCACCACACAGAGACCCATAGACTCACCATCACCACACAGAGACCCATAGACTCATCATCACACACAGAGACCCATAGACTCATCATCACACCCATAGACTCACCACCACACAGAGACCCATAGACTCACCACCACACACAGAGAGACCCATAGACTCACCACCACACAGAGACCCATAGACTCACCACCACACAGTGACCCATAGACTCATCACCACACACAGAGACCCATAGACTCATCACCACACACAAACCCATAGACTCACCACCACACACAGAGAGACCCATAGACTCACCACCACCACACAGAGACCCATAGACTCATCATCACACACAGAGACCCATAGACTCATCATCACACACAGAGACCCATAGACTCACCACCACACAGAGACCCATAGACTCACCATCACCACACAGAGACCCATAGACGCACCATCATACAGAGAGACCCATAGACTCACCATCACACACAGAGACCCATAGACTCACCATCACACAGAGAGACCCATAGACTCACCATCACACAGAGAGACCCATAGACTCATCATCACCACACAGAGACCCATAGACTCACCACCATCACACAGAGAGACTCATAGACTCATCATCACCACACAGAGACCCATAGACTCATCATCACACACAGAGACCCATAGACTCATCATCACACACAGAGACCCATAGACTCATCACCACACAGTGACCCATAGACTCACCACCACACAGAGACCCATAGACTCACCATCACCACACAGAGACCCATAGACTCATCATCACACACAGAGACCCATAGACTCATCATCACACACAGACCCATAGACTCACCACCACACAGAGACCCATAGACTCACCACCACACACAGAGAGACCCATAGACTCACCACCACCACACAGAGACCCATAGACTCATCATCACACACAGAGACCCATAGACTCATCATCACACACAGAGACCCATAGACTCACCACCACACAGAGACCCATAGACTCACCATCACCACACAGAGACCCATAGACTCACCACCACACAGAGACCCATAGACTCATCATCACCACACAGAGACCCATAGACTCACCATCACACAGAGAGACCCATAGACTCACCATCACACAGAGAGACCCATAGACTCATCATCACACACAGACCCATAGACTCATCATCACACAGAGACCCATAGACTCACCATCACCACACAGAGACCCATAGACTCATCATCACACACAGAGACCCATAGACTCATCATCACACACAGAGACCCATAGACTCATCACCACACAGTGACCCATAGACTCACCACCACACAGAGACCCATAGACTCACCATCACCACACAGAGACCCATAGACTCATCATCACACACAGAGACCCATAGACTCACCACCACACAGAGACCCATAGACTCACCACCACACACAGAGAGACCCATAGACTCACCACCACACAGAGACCCATAGACTCACCACCACACAGTGACCCATAGACTCATCACCACACACAGAGACCCATAGACTCATCATCACACACAGAGACCCATAGACTCACCACCACACAGAGACCCATAGACTCACCATCACCACACAGAGACCCATAGACTCACCACCACACAGAGACCCATAGACTCATCATCACCACACAGAGACCCATAGACTCACCATCACACAGAGAGACCCATAGACTCACCATCACACAGAGAGACCCATAGACTCATCATCACACACAGACCCATAGACTCATCATCACACAGAGACCCATAGACTCACCATCACCACACAGAGACCCATAGACTCATCATCACACACAGAGACCCATAGACTCATCATCACACACAGAGACCCATAGACTCACCACCACACAGAGACCCATAGACTCACCACCACACACAGAGAGACCCATAGACTCACCACCACACAGAGACCCATAGACTCACCACCACACAGTGACCCATAGACTCATCACCACACACAGAGACCCATAGACTCACCACCACACAGAGACCCATAGACTCACCACCACACACAGAGAGACCCATAGACTCACCACCACACAGAGACCCATAGACTCACCACCACACAGAGACCCATAGACTCACCACACACACAGAGACCCATAGACTCACCACCACCACACAGAGACCCATAGACTCATCATCACACACAGAGACCCATAGACTCATCATCACACACAGAGACCCATAGACTCATCACCACACAGAGACTCATAGACTCATGATGATGCTGCTACTGCTGATGATGATGCTGCTGATAATTCTGCTGATGCCACTGCTGCTGATGATGATTCTGATGATGCTACTCGTGATGATGATGATGCTACTACTGATGATTATGATACTGCTGATGATGCTACTTGTGATGATGATGCTACTGCTGATGATGATACTGCTGATGATGCTGATGATGATGCTACTTGTGATGATGCTACTGCTGATGATGATACTGCTGATGATGCTGATGATGATGCTACTTGTGATGATGATGCTACTACTGCTGATGATGCTGATGGTGATGATACTGCTGCTGATGATGAAGTTGTTGATGATGATGATGATGATACTGCTGATGATGCTACTTGTGATGATGATGGTACTGCTACTGCTGATGATGATGATACTGCTGATGATGATGATGATACTGCTGATGATGCTGATGATGATGCTACTTGTTATGATGATGATGCTACTGCTATTGCTGATGATGCTGATGATGATGAAGTTGTTGATGATGATGCTGCTGCTGATGATGCTACTTGTGGTAATGATGATGATGCTACTGCTGATGATGCTGTTGATGCTACTGCTGATGATGATGCTGATGTCGATGCTGACAATGATTATGATGATGCTGCTGATGATGACGATGATGATGCTCATGATGCAACTTGTGATGATGATGATGATGCTACTGCTGATGATCATGATGCTACTGCTGATGATGCTGTTGATGCTACTTCTGATGATGCTACTTCTGATGATACTGATGATGATGATGCTGCAGATGATGCTGTTGATGCTACTGCTGACGATTATTATGATGATGCTGCTGATGATGATGATGCTGATGCTGATGATGACGACGATGATGCTAATGATGCTACTTGTGATGATGATGATGATGCTGCTGATGATGATGCTACTTGTGGTAATGATGATGATGATGCTACTGCTGATGATGCTGTTGATGCTACTGCTGATGATGATGCTGATGTCGATGCTGACAATGATTATGATGATGCTGCTGATGCAGATGATGACGATGATGATGCTCCTCCTGATGCAACTTGTGATGATGATGCTACTTGTGGTGATGATGATGATGATCCTACTGCTGATGATCATGATGCTACTGCTGATGATGCTGTTGATGCTACTTCTGATGATACTGATGATGATGATGATGCTGCAGATGATGCTGTTGATGCTACTGCTGATGATGATGCTGACGATTATTATGATGATGCTGCTGATGATGATGATGATGCTAATGATGCTACTTGTGATGATGATGATGCTGCTGATGATGATGCTACTGCTGATGATGATGCTGCTGATGATGATGATGATGCTGCAGATTATGGTGTTGATGCTACTGCTGATGATGATGCTGATGACGATGCTGACGATTATTATGCTGATGATGACGACGATGATGCTAATGATGCTACTTGTGATGCTGATGATGATGATGCTACTGCTGATGATGCTACTGCTGATGATGATGATGCTGCTGATGATGATGCTGCTGATGATGATGACGACGATGAAGTTTGTGGTGTGTCGTCTTGACAGCCGGAGGAGCTCTCCGCATCTGAGCGAGTTGTGGGGGGCTCTGCCTGGGCCCCCCAGCCGGGCGTGAGTCAGGCGGCGGAGGAGCGTGAGGGGGGCAAGGAGGAGGTGATGCAGGACGCTGCTCCGACTCTCAAGGGGATCAAGGTGACACGGAGACACCACACACACAGAGACACACACAGAGACACACAGAGACACACACAGAGACACACACAGAGACACACACAGACACACACAGAGACACACACAGAGACACAGACAGACACACAGAGACACACACAGAGACACACACAGAGACACACACACAGACACACAGAGACACACACACACACAGACACACACAGAGACACACACAGAGACACGCAGAGACACACACAGAGACACACACAGAGACACACACAGAGACACACACACACAGACAGACACACAGAGACACACACAGAGACACACACAGAGACACACACAGAGACACACACAGAGACACACAGAGACACACAGAGACACACACCCACAGACACACACAGAGACACACAGAGACACACAGACACACACACACAGAGACACACACAGAGACACACACAGACACACACAGAGACACAGACACACACAGAGACACAGACACACAGACACACACAGAGACACACACAGAGACACACACAGAGACACACACACACACAGAGAGACACACACACACAGAGAGACACACACAGACACACAGAGACACAGACAGACACACACACACAGAGACACAGACAGAGACACACACAGACACACACACACAGAGACACACACAAAGACACACACAGAGACACACACACAGAGACACACACAGAGACACACACAGAGACACACACACACAGACACACACACACACAGAGACACACACAGACAGACACACACACACAGACACACACACAGAGACACACACACAGACACACAGACACACACACACATAGAGACACACACACACACACAGAGACACACACAGAGACACACACAGAGACACACACAGAGACACACACAGAGACACACACAGAGACACACACAGACACAGACACAAACACAGACACACACACACACGGAGACACACACACAGACACAAACACAGACACACACACACAGACACCCACCCACTCACCCACCCACTCACTCACTAACTCACCCACCCACTCACTAACTCACCTACACACCCACCCACTAAATCACCCGCTAACTCACTCACTCTCCCATTAACCCACCCAATCACTCACCCACCCACTAACCCACCCACTCACCTACTCACCCACTCACCCACCCACTCACCCACCCACTCACTCACTAACTCACCTACACACCCACCCACTCACTCACTAACTCACCCACCCACTCACTCACCCATTAACTCACCCACCCGCTAACTCACCCGCTGTCCCACGCTCGACCTTCCAGGGTGAGGAGATCACGAGCGAGGAGATTGAGCTGATGGCCGACGCTTGCTCGCAGCTCAAAGAGCAGAGGAAGCTCCTCACCAAGGAGAAGGAGGAGCTGGAGGACCTCAAGGAGGACGTCCAGGAATACACGGAGGTGAGAGGGGGCAACGCTCGATCCCCACGACCGCCCTCACGGTTACACTCGGTCGACTGTCCGCTCACTCACTCACTCACTTACTCATTCACCCACTCACTCACTCACCCACTCACCCACTCACTCACCCACTCACTCACTCACTCACCCACTCACTCGCACACTCACCCACCCACTCACTCATACACCCACTCACTCACCCACTCACTCACCCACTCACTCACTCACCCACTCACTTACTCACCACTCACCCACTCACTCACTCAACCACTCACTCACTCACTCACCCACTCACTCACTCACCCACCCACTCACTCACTCACTCACTCACCCACCCACTCACTCACCCGCTCACTCACTCACCCACCCACTCACTAACTCACCTACACACCCACGCACTAACTCACCCACCCACTCACTAACTCACCTACACACCCACCCACCCACTCACTCACCCACTCACTCACCCACTCACTAACTCACCTACACACCCACCCACCCACTCAATCACCCACTCACCCACCCACTCACCCACTCACCCACCCACCCACTCACTCACTCACCCACCCACCCACTCACTCACTCACCCACTCACCCACTCACTCACCCACTCACTCACTCACCACTCACTCACCCACCCACTCACTCACCCACTCACTCACTCACCCACTCACCCACCCACTCACCCGCTCGCTCAACCACTCACTCGCACACTCACCCACCCACTCGCTCACTCACACACCTACTCACTCACTCATACACCTACTCACTCACTCACCCACTCACTCACTCACCCACTCACCCACCCACTCACTCACCTGCTCACTCACTCACCCGCTCACTCACTAACTCACCCACCCACTCACTAACTCACCTACACACCCACTCACTAACTCACCTACACACCCACTCACTAACTCACCCACTCACTAACTCACCTACACACCCACCCACCCACTCACTCACTCACCCACTCACTCACTCACCCACCCACTCACCCGCTCGCTCAACCACTCACCCACTCACTCACTCACCCACTCACCCACTCACGCACTCACTCACCCACTCACTCACCCACTCACTCACCCATTCACTCACCCATTCACTCACCCACTCACTCACCCACCCACTCACTCACTCACCCACTCACCCACTCACCCACTCACTCACCCACCCACTCACTCACCCACCCACTCACCCACCCACTCACCCACCCACTCACTCACCCACTCACCCACTCACTCACTCACCCACTCACCCACCCACCCACTCACTCACCCACCCACCCACTCACCCACCCACCCACTCACCCACCCACTCACCCACCCACTCACTCACCCACCCACTCACCCACCCACTCACCCACTCACCCACCCACTCACTCACCCACTCACTCACTCACTCACCCACTCACTCACCCACTCATCCACCCACCCACTCACTCACCCACCCACCCACTCACTCACCCACCCACTCACCCACCCACCCACTCACCCACCCACTCACTCACTCACCCACCCACCCACCCACCCACTCACCCACCCACTCACTCACTCACTCACCCACTCACTGACCCACCCACTCACCCACCCACTCATCCACCCACTCACTCACCCACCCACTCACTCACCCACCCACCCACTCACCCACCCACCCATTCACTCACCCATTCACTCACCCACTCACTCACCCACCCACCCACTCACCCACTCACCCACCCACCCACTCACTCACTCACCCACCCACCCACCCACTCACTCACTCACCCACCCACCCACCCACTCACCCACCCACTCACTCACTCACTCACCCACCCACTCACTCACTCACCCACCCACCCACCCACTCACCCACCCACTCACTCACTCACCCACCCACCCACCCACTCACCCACCCACTCACCCACTCACCCACCCACCCACTCACTCACTCACCCACTCACTCACTCACCCAACCACTCACTCACTCACTCACCCACCCACTCACCCACCCCACCCACCCCCACGTGGCCAGGACTTGGCCGAGATGCGCCGTGAGGTTGGAGCGCCGGGCGCCGTGGAGGAGTCGAAGGCCAGCCAGCGCCTCTCACGCAAGGTCTCGCGCATGATCACCAGCATGGACGACATCGTACACCAGCTCGAGGCTCATCGGCACGACAGCGAGCCCAGCGAGCCCAGCAGGTGAGTGGGTGGGTGGGTGGGTGGGTGAGTGGGTGGGTGGGTGGGTGAGTGGGTGGGTGGGTGGGTGAGTGGGTGAGTGAGTGGGTGGGTGGGTGGGTGAGTGAGTGGGTGAGTGAGTGGGTGGGTGAGTGAGTGAGTGGGTGGGTGAGTGAGTGGGTGGGTGAGTGGGTGAGTGAGTGAGTGGGTGGGTGGGTGGGTGAGTGGGTGGGTGAGTGAGTGGGTGGGTGGGTGAGTGAGTGGGTGGGTGGGTGAGTGAGTGGGTGGGTGAGTGGGTGAGTGAGTGGGTGGGTGACTGGGTGAGTGGGTGACTGGGTGACTGAGTGACTGGGTGGGTGAGTGGGTGAGTGAGTGGGTGGGTGGGTGGGTGAGTGAGTGGGTGAGTGAGTGGGTGGGTGAGTGAGTGGGTGGGTGAGTGAGTGGGTGGGTGAGTGGGTGAGTGAGTGGGTGGGTGAGTGAGTGGGTGGGTGGGTGAGTGGGTGGGTGAGTGAGTGGGTGGGTGGGTGAGTGAGTGGGTGGGTGGGTGAGTGAGTGGGTGGGTGAGTGGGTGAGTGAGTGGGTGGGTGACTGGGTGAGTGGGTGGGTAACTGGGTGAGTGGGTGGGTAACTGGGTGAGTGGGTGGGTGAGTGGGTGGGTGAGTGAGTGGGCGGTGGGTGAGTGGGTGAGTGAGTGGGTGGGTGAGTGGGTGGGTGGGTGAGTGGGTGGGTGGGTGAGTGGGTGGGTGGGTGAGTGAGTGGGTGGGGGAGTGGGTGGGTGAGTGGGTGGGTGGGTGAGTGGGCGAGTGGGCAAGTGAGTGGGTGAGTGAGTGGGCGAGTGGGTGGGTGAGTGGGTGGGTGAGTGGGTGGGTGAGTGGGTGGGTGAGTGGGTGAGTGGGTGGGTGGGTGGGTGAGTGAGTGGGTGAGTGACTGGGTGGGTGGGTGGGTGAGTGAGTGGGTAACTGGGTGAGTGAGTGGGTGAGTGAGTGGGTGGGTGAGTGGGTGGGTGAGTGGGTGGGTAACTGGGTGAGTGAGTGGGTGAGTGAGTGGGTGGGTGGGTGAGTGGGTGGGTGAGTGGGTGGGTAACTGGGTGGGTGGGTGGGTGAGTGGGTGGGTGAGTGAGTGGGTGGGTGAGTGGGTGGGTGAGTGGGTGGGTGGGTGAGTGAGTGGGTGGGTGAGCGGGTGGGTGAGTGGGTGGGTGGGTGAGTGGGCGAGTGGGTGAGTGAGTTGGTGAGTGGATGGGTGAGTGGGTGGGTGAGTGGGTGGGTGAGTGGGTGAGTGGGTGGGTGGGTGAGTGAGTGGGTGAGTGACTGGGTGGGTGGGTGGGTGAGTGAGTGGGTGAGTGGGTGGGTAACTGGGTGAGTGAGTGGGTGAGTGAGTGGGTGGGTGAGTGGGTGGGTGAGTGGGTGGGTAACTGGGTGAGTGAGTGGGTGAGTGAGTGGGTGGGTGGGTGAGTGGGTGGGTGAGTGGGTGGGTAACTGGGTGAGTGAGTGGGTGGGTGGGTGAGTGGGTGGGTGAGTGAGTGGGTGGGTGAGTGGGTGACTGGGTGGGTGAGTGGGTGGGTGACTGGGTGGGTGACTGGGTGACTGAGTGACTGAGTGATTGGGTGGGTGAGTGGGTTGGTGACTGGGTGAGTGACTGGGTGGGTGACTGGGTGACTGAGTGACTGGGTGACTGGGTGGCTGACTGGATGACTGAGTGACTGGGTGACTGGGTGACTGAGTGACTGGGTGACTGAGTGACTGGGTGACTGGGTGACTGAGTGACTGGGTGGGTGAGTGGGTGGGTGAGTGGGTGGGTGACTGGGTGGGTGACTGAGTGACTGGGTGACTGGGTGACTGAGTGACTGGGTGACTGGGTGACTGAGTGACTGAGTGACTGGGTGAGTGACTGGGTGACTGGGTGACTGGGTGACTCGAGTGACTGGGTGACTGAGTGACTGAGTGACTGGGTGACTGGGTGACTGGGTGGGTGAGTGGGTGGGTGAGTGGGTGGGTGACTGGGTGGGTGACTGGGTGGGTGACTGGGTGACTGAGTGACTGGATGACTGAGTGACTGAATGACTGAGTGACTGAATGACTGAGTGACTGAGTGACTGAATGACTGAGTGACTGAGTGACTGAGTGACTGGGTGACTGGGTGACTGGGTGACTCGAGTGACTCGAGTGACTGGGTGACTGGGTGACTGAGTGACTGGGTGACTGAGTGACTGGGTGACTGGGTGAGTGGGTGACTGAGTGAGTGAGTGAGTGGGCGGGTGAGTGGGTGAGTGACTGGGTGAGTGACTGGGTGACTGGGTGACTGGGTGACTGAGTGACTCGAGTGACTGGGTGACTGGGTGAGTGGGTGACTGAGTGAGTGAGTGAGTGGGCGGGTGAGTGGGTGAGTGACTGGGTGAGTGACTGGGTGACTGGGTGACTGGGTGACTGAGTGACTGGGTGACTGGGTGACTGAGTGACTGAGTGACTGAGTGACTGGGTGAGTGAGTGGGTGGGTGAGTGAGTGAGTGGGCGGGTGAGTGGGTTGGTGACTGGGTGAGTGGGTGGGTGACTGGGTGGGTGACTGGGTGACTGAGTGACTGAGTGACTGAGTGACTGGGTGACTGGGTGACTGAGTGACTGGGTGACTGGGTGGGTGACTGGGTGGGTGACTGAGTGACTGAGTAAACTGAGTGACTGAGTGACTGGGTGACTGAGTGACTGAGTGACTGGGTGGGTGGGTGACTGGGTGGGTGACTGAGTGACTGAGTGACTGGGTGGGTGAGTGGGTGAGTGAGTGGGTGAGTGGGTGGGTGAGTGAGTGAGTGGGTGCGTGAGTGAGTGGGTGGGTGGTTGAGTGAGTGGGTGACTGGGTGGGTGACTGGGTGGGTGACTGGGTGGGTGACTGGGTGGGTGACTGGGTGAGTGGGTGGGTAACTGGGTGAGTGAGTGGGTGAGTGAGTGGGTGGGTGAGTGGGTGGGTAACTGGGTGAGTGAGTGGGTGGGTGAGTGGGTGGTGGGTGAGTGGGTGGGTGAGTGAGTGGGTGGGTGAGTGGGTGAGTGAGTGAGTGGGTGAGTGAGTGAGTGGGCGGGTGAGTGGGTTGGTGACTGGGTGGGTGACTGGGTGGGTGACTGGGTGACTGAGTAAACTGAGTGACTGAGTGACTGGGTGACTGAGTGACTGAGTGACTGGGTGGGTGGGTGACTGGGTGGGTGACTGAGTGACTGAGTGACTGGGTGGGTGAGTGGGTGGGTGGGTGAGTGAGTGGGTGAGTAGGTGAGTGAGTGGGTGAGTGGGTGGGTGAGTGAGTGAGTGGGTGCGTGAGTGAGTGGGTGGGTGGTTGAGTGAGTGGGTGACTGGGTGGGTGACTGGGTGGGTGACTGGGTGGGTGACTGGGTGGGTGACTGGGTGAGTGGGTGGGTAACTGGGTGAGTGAGTGGGTGAGTGAGTGGGTGGGTGAGTGGGTGGGTAACTGGGTGAGTGAGTGGGTGGGTGAGTGGGTGGTGGGTGAGTGGGTGGGTGAGTGGGTGGGTGAGTGGGTGGGTGAGTGGGTGAGTGAGTGAGTGGGTGAGTGAGTGAGTGGGCGGGTGAGTGGGTTGGTGACTGGGTGGGTGACTGGGTGGGTGACTGGGTGACTGAGTGACTGGGTGACTGGGTGACTGAGTGACTGAATGACTGAGTGCCTGAGTGACTGAGTGACTGGGTGACTGAGTAAACTGAGTAAACTGGGTGACTGGGTGGGTGTTTGTGCGAGTCTCACCGTCTTTCCCCTCTACCCCTCTACCGGCCGCAGCTCCTTCTCCATCCTCAGTGAGAATGAGGTGAGCCTCCAGGAGCTGATCACTGCCCTGCGCCAGATCCTCCGCATCCCCGATACAAAGCTGCACGCCATCGCAGAGGCGTTGGACGAGAACCGGGACGGGAAGATCGACATCGACACGGTCGTCAAGGCGAGCCGCCCCCCCCCCCCCCCCCGTTACCCACAATGCCCCGCGTTGCCTTGAGTGCCGCCCACCCCCCCCCTCCGTTACCCACAATGCCCCGCGTTGTCTTGAGTGCCGCCTCGCCTGCCGCCCCCACCCCGTTACCCACAATGCCCTGCTACCGTTACCCACAGTGCCCTGCTACCGTTACCCACAGTGCCCTGCGACTACCGTTACCCACAATGCCCTGCGACACGGGGGGAGAGAGAGACACGGGGGGAGAGATAGAGACACGGGGAGAGAGAGACATGGGGGGGAGAGACACGGGGAGAGAGACACGGGGGGAGAGAGACACGGGGGGAGAGAGAGACACGGGGGGAGAGAGAGACACTGGGAGAGAGAGACACTGGGAGAGAGAGACACGGGGAGAGAGACACGGTGAGAGAGACACGAGGGGAGAGAGACACGGGGAGAGAGACACGGGGGGAGAGAGACACAGGGAGAGAGAGAGACACGGGGAGAGAGACACCGGGGGGAGAGAGACACCGGGGGGTGAGAGACACGGGGGGGAGAGAGACACTGGGGGAGAGAGACACGGGGGGAGAGAGAGAGACACGGGGAGAGAGAGACACGGGGGGAGAGAGAGAGACACGGGGAGAGAGAGAGACATGGTGAGAGAGACACGGGGAGCGAGAGAGAGACACTGGGAGAGAGAGACACGGGGAGAGAGAGAGACACGGCGAGAGAGAGACACGGGGAGAGAGAGAGACACGGCGAGAGAGACACGGTGAAGAGAGAGACACGGGGGGAGCGAGAGAGAGACACGGGGAGAGAGAGAGACACGGGGGGAGAGAGAGACACGGGGGGAGAGAGACACGGGGAGAGAGACACGGGGAGAGAGACACGGGTGAGAGAGAGAGAGACACGGGGTGAGAGAGAGAGAGAGACACGGGGAGAGAGAGACACGGGGGGTGAGAGAGAGAGACACGGGTGAGAGAGAGACACGGGGGGTGAGAGAGAGAGAGACACGGGGTGAGAGAGAGAGAGAGAGACACGGGTGAGAGAGAGACACGGGGGGGAGAGAGAGAGACACGGGGAGAGAGAGACACGGGGGGGAGAGAGACACGGGGGGAGAGAGACACGGTGAGAAAGACACGCTGAAGAGAGAGACACGGGGGGGGGAGAGAGAGAGACACGGTGAGAGAGACACGCTGAAGAGAGAGACACGGGGGGAGAGAGAGAGACACGGGGTGAGAGACACCCAGGAGGTCAGGGCTGTTGTGTGAACTCCTCCCTCCATTCCCCTCCTCCTCCTCTTCCCCTGCGCCCCGCTCAGGTGCTGGAGCTGGTGGACAAGGAGGAGGTGGACGTCACCACGAGCCAGATGCGGGAGATCGTCGAGCTGCTGCAGAAGGAGGAGCGGCTGGAGGAGGAGGAGAAAGAGGCCGAGCGGAGGGAGCGCGAGGAGCGGGAGAGGGAGCGCCAGGCCACAGACACCAGCGCGCAGTGACGGGCACGGGGGGCCCAGCGGCGGGGCGCGGGGGGGGCCCTGGCGCAGGCCACGCACGGGGCTAGCACAGGCCTGGTACAGGCCTGGCACAGGCCTGGTACAGGCCTAGCGCAGGCCTAGCACAGGCCTGGCGCAGGCCACGCACGGGGCTAGCACAGGCCTGGTACAGGCCTTGCGCAGGCCTAGCACAGGCCTAGTACGGGCCTAGCACAGGCCACGCACGGGCCTAGCACAGGCCTGGCGCAGGCCTGGTGCAGGCCCAGCACAGGCCTAGCACAGACCACACACTGGGCTAGTACAGGCCTAGCGCAGGCCTAGCACAGGCCCGGCGCAGGCCTGGTACAGGCCTTGCGCAGGCCTAGCACAGGCCTAGCACAGGCCTAGTACGGGCCTAGCACAGGCCTGGTACAGGCCTGGCGCAGGCCTAGCATAGACCACACACTGGGCTAGTACAGGCCTAGCGCAGGCCTAGTACAGGCCTAGCATAGACCACACACTGGCCTAGTACAGGCCTAGTACAGGCCTGGCGCAGGCCTAGTACAGGCCTGGCGCAGGCCTGGTACAGGCCTGGCGCAGGCCACGCACGGGCCTAGCACAGGCCTAGCATAGGCCTAGCATAGACCACACACTGGGCTAGTACAGGCCTAGCGCAGGCCTGGTGCAGGCCTAGCACAGACCACACACTGGGCTAGTACAGGCCTAGCGCAGGCCTAGCACAGGGCTACCATAGACCACACACTGGGCTAGTACAGGCCTAGCGCAGGCCTAGCACAGGGCTAGCATAGACCACACACTGGGCTAGTACAGGCCTAGCATAGACCGCACACGGGCCTAGTACAGGCCTAGTACAGGCCTAGCA
The DNA here is from genome assembly GCF_048934315.1 of Petromyzon marinus. Taxonomy (NCBI): domain Eukaryota; kingdom Metazoa; phylum Chordata; class Hyperoartia; order Petromyzontiformes; family Petromyzontidae; genus Petromyzon; species Petromyzon marinus. Next base: position 82,467 of record NW_027423380.1, read on the forward strand.
AAGACCACACACGGGCCTAGTACAGGCCTAGTACAGGCCTAGCATAGACCGCACACAGGCCTGGTACAGGCCTAGCATAGGCCGCACACAGGCCTGGTACAGGCCTAGCATAGGCCGCACACAGGCCTGGTACAGGCCTAGCATAGGCCGCACACAGGCCTGGTACAGGCCTAGCATAGGCCGCACACAGGCCTGGCAGAGGCCTAGCATAGGCCGCACACAGGCCTGGCAGAGGCCTAGCATAGGCCGCACACAGGCCTGGCAGAGGCCACACACAGACCTAGTGCACGCCACGCACGGGTCTGGCACGGGTCTGACACATGCCCCACACACACACACAAAGATAAAGACAGATAGCCACACAGACACCCACGCACACACACAGACACCCACACACACAGACACACACCCACACAGACACACACCCACACAGACACACACCCACAGACACAGACACAGACACCCACCCACACAGACACACACCCACAAACATACAGACACACCCACAGACACCCACACAGACACACACCCACACAGACACACCCACCCACACCCACAAACATACACACAGACGCCCACACACACACAGACACGCCAACACACACACAGACACGCCCAGACACACACAGACACGCCCACACACCCACAGACACACACGCACAGACACCCACACAGACACCCACCCACACAGACACCCACCCACACAGACACCCCCACACATCACACACCCACACACACACCCACACACACCACACACCCACACAGACCACACCGTCAGCTGCTGCTGCTGCTGCGCGTCAGCCCCCAGCTCGAAGCCGCCCTAGACGCGGAGAGATTTTCGTGTTTCCACGCTCGGCCGCGTCCGCCCCGTTAGCCGCCGGCTCCAGCCCCCAGCTCCAGCCCCCGGCTCCAGCCCCCAGCTCCAGCCCCCAGCTCCAGCCCCCGGCTCCAGCCCCCAGCTCCAGCCCCCGGCTCCAGCCCCCAGCTCCAGCCCCCGGCTCCAGCCCCCGGCTTCAAGCCGCCGGCTTCCAGCCCCCGGCTTCAAGCCGCCGGCTTCAAGCCGCCCTAGACGCGGAGAGATTTTCGTGTTTCCACGCTCGGCCACGGCGGAAGATCCCCTGGACCGATCCCGGAGGGGTTTTGTTTGACCGAGAGTTTTTTTTTGTTTGCGTCTGCGAGGAATTCACGATCTCGGGGTTTCCTCATCGGGGGGGGGTCGGGGGTGAAAAATAAGAAGATGAGGAGGAGGGGGGGAGGCAAATGTGAAGCGAAAACGGCTGAAGATGAATTGAGAAAAGTCACCGCCACGTTGAAGGGAAACAATAAAATAATACATATATATAAAGAAAGAGCTAAGAATATGAATTACTGCAGTCACGAAAACTTTAAATCAAAATGAATTGAGAGCTTTATTATTTTTTTAGCTCTTAATTATTTTTCACTGTTTTGTTGGGGGTGGTTTTTTTTATTTTATTTTCTAGCCGCGTGACTTTGCCCGGTAAAGTCACCACGTAGAAGGGAAACAATAAAATAATAAAAATATAAAACAATTAAATTATTATAAAACAATACAATTTTTATTCTTGGTTCTTTATAAAACAATACAATTTTTATTCTTGGTTCTTTGGGTAAAGTCACCACCACGTAGAAGGGAAACAATAAAATAATAAAAATATAAAACAAAATTATTATTCTTGGTTCTTTCGGTTTAAAGTCACCACCGCGTAGAAGGGAAACAATAAAATAATAAAAATATAAAACAATAAAATCAACGACGTTTCGACCGCAACACAACAAGCAATCACCACCACTATCATCATCTTCACCACCACCATCACTGTCATCATCTTCACTACCACCATCACTGTCATCATCTTCACTACCACCATCACTGTCATCATCTTCACCACCACCATCACTGTCATCATCTTCACCACCATCACTGTCATCTTCACTACCACCATCACTGTCATCATCTTCACCACCACCACCATCACTGTCATCATCTTCACTACCACCACCACCATCACTGTCATCATCTTCACTACCACCACCATCACTGTCATCATCTTCACTACCACCACCATCACTGTCATCATCTTCACTACCACCACCATCACTGTCATCATCTTCACTACCACCACCATCACTGTCATCATCTTCACCACCATCACTGTCATCATCTTCACTACCACCACCACCACTGTCATCATCTTCACCACCACCACCACCACTGTCATCATCTTCACTACCACCACCATCACTGTCATCATCTTCACTACCACCACCATCACTGTCATCATCTTCACTACCACCACCATCACTGTCATCATCTTCACTACCACCATCACCATCACTGTCATCATCTTCACTACCACCACCATCACTATCATCATCTTCACTACCACCACCATCACTGTCATCATCTTCACTACCACCACCATCACTGTTATCATCTTCACTACCACCACCATCACTGTCATCATCTTCACTACCACCACCATCACTGTCATCATCTCACCAACACCACCATCACTGTCATCATCTTCACCACCACCACCATCACTATCATCATCTTCACTACCACCACCACCATCACTGTCAACATCTTCACTACCACCACCATCACTATCATCATCTTCACTACCACCACCATCACTGTCATCATCTTCACTACCACCACCATCACTGTCATCATCTTCACTACCACCACCATCACTGTCATCATCTTCACTACCACCACCATCACTATCATCATCTTCACTACCACCACCATCACTGTCATCATCTTCACTACCATCACTGTCATCATCTTCACCACCATCACTGTCATCATCTTCACTACCACCACCACCATCACTGTCATCATCTTCACTACCACCACCATCACTGTCAACATCTTCACTACCACCACCATCACTATCATCATCTTCACTACCACCACCATCACTGTCATCATCTTCACTACCACCACCATCGCTGTCATCATCTTCACTACCACCACCATCACTGTCATCATCTTCACTACCACCACCATCACTGTCATCATCTTCACTACCACCACCATCACTGTCATCATCTTCACCACCATCACTGTCATCATCTTCACTACCACCACCATCACTGTCATCATCTTCACCACCACCACCATCACTGTCATCATCTTCACTACCACCACCACCATCACTGTCATCATCTTCACTACCACCACCATCACTGTCATCATCTTCACTACCACCATCACTGTCATCATCTTCACTACCACCACCATCACTGTCATCATCTTCACCACCATCACTGTCATCATCTTCACTACCACCACCATCACTGTCATCATCTTCACTACCACCACCATCACTGTCATCATCTTCACCACCACCACCATCACTGTCATCATCTTCACTACCACCACCATCACTGTCATCATCTTCACTACCACCACCATCACTGTCATCATCATCACCACCACCACCATCACTGTCATCATCTTCACTACCACCACCACCACTGTCATCATCTTCACTACCACCACCATCACTGTCATCATCTTCACCACCATCACTGTCATCATCTTCACCACCACCACCATCACTGTCATCATCTTCACTACCACCACCACCACTGTCATCATCTTCACCACCACCACCATCACTGTCATCATCTTCACTACCACCACCATCACTGTCAACATCTTCACTACCACCACCATCACTGTCATCATCTTCACTACCACCACCATCACTGTCATCATCTTCACCACCACCACCATCACTGTCATCATCTTCACTACCACCACCACCATCACTGTCATCATCTTCACTACCACCACCATCACTGTCATCATCTTCACCACCACCACCATCACTGTCATCATCTTCACTACCACCACCATCACTGTCATCATCTTCACTACCACCACCATCACTGTCATCATCTTCACCACCACCACCATCACTGTCATCATCTTCACCACCACATCACTGTCATCATCTTCACTACCACCACCATCACTGTCATCATCTTCACTACCACCACCATCACTGTCATCATCTTCACCACCACCATCACTGTCATCATCTTCACTACCACCACCATCACTGTCATCATCTTCACCACCACCACCATCACTGTCATCATCTTCACCACCACCACCATCACTGTCATCATCTTCACTACCACCATCACTGTCATCATCTTCACTACCACCACCATCACTGTCATCATCTTCACTACCCATCACTGTCATCATCTCACCACCACCATCACTGTCATCATCTTCACTACCACCATCACTGTCATCATCTTCACTACCACCACCATCACTGTCATCATCTTCACCACCACCATCACTGTCATCATCTTCACTACCACCACCATCACTGTCATCATCTTCACCACCACCACCATCACTGTCATCATCTTCACCACCACCACCATCACTGTCATCATCTTCACTACCACCATCACTGTCATCATCTTCACTACCACCACCATCACTGTCATCATCTTCACTACCACCATCACTGTCATCATCTTCACCACCACCATCACTGTCATCATCTTCACTACCACCATCACTGTCACCATCTTCACTACCACCACCACCATCACTGTCATCATCTTCACTACCACCACCACCATCACTGTCATCATCTTCACTACCACCACCATCACTGTCATCATCTTCACTACCACCACCATCACTGTCATCATCTTCACCACCACCATCACTGTCATCATCTTCACCACCACCATCACTGTCATCATCTTCACTACCACCACCATCACTGTCATCATCTTCACTACCACCACCACCATCACTGTCACCATCTTCACTACCACCACCATCACTGTCATCATCTTCACTACCACCACCATCACTGTCATCATCTTCACTACCACCACCATCACTGTCATCATCTTCACTACCACCACCATCACTGTCATCATCTTCACTACCACCACCATCACTGTCATCATCTTCACTACCCCACCATCACTGTCTCATCTTCACTACCACCACCACCATCACTGTCATCATCTTCACTACCACCACCATCACTGTCATCATCTTCACTACCACCACCACCATCACTGTCATCATCTTCACTACCACCACCATCACTGTCATCATCTTCACCACCACCACCATCACTGTCATCATCTTCACTACCACCACCATCACTGTCATCATCTTCACTACCACCACCATCACTGTCATCATCTTCACTACCACCACCACCATCACTGTCACCATCTTCACTACCACCATCACTGTCATCATCTTCACCACCATCACTGTCAACATCTGTCACTACCACCACCATCACTGTCATCATCTTCACCACCACCACCATCACTGTCATCATCTTCACTACCACCACCATCACTGTCATCATCTTCACTACCACCACCATCACTGTCATCATCTTCACTACCACCACCACCATCACTGTCATCATCTTCACTACCACCACCATCACTGTCATCATCTTCACCACCACCACCATCACTGTCATCATCTTCACTACCACCACCATCACTGTCATCATCTTCACTACCACCACCATCACTGTCATCATCTTCACCACCACCACCATCACTGTCATCATCTTCACTACCACCACCATCACTGTCATCATCTTCACCACCACCACCATCACTGTCATCATCTTCACTACCACCACCATCACTGTCACCATCTTCACTACCACCACCACCATCACTGTCATCATCTTCACTACCACCACCATCACTGTCATCATCTTCACTACCACCACCATCACTGTCATCATCTTCACTACCACCACCATCACTGTCATCATCTTCACCAACACCACCATCACTGTCATCATCTTCACTACCACCACCATCACTGTCAATCATCTTCACTACCACCACCATCACTGTCATCATCTTCACTACCACCACCATCACTGTCATCATCTTCACTACCACCACCATCACTGTCACCATCTTCACTACCACCACCACCATCACTGTCATCATCTTCACTACCACCACCATCACTGTCATAATCTTCACTACCACCACCATCACTGTCATCATCTTCACCACCACCATCACTGTCATCATCTTCACTACCACCACCATCACTGTCATCATCTTCACTACCACCACCATCACTGTCATCATCTTCACTACCACCATCACTGTCACTGTCATCATCTTCACTACCACCACCATCACTGTCATCATCTTCACTACCACCACCATCACTGTCATCATCTTCACTACCACCACCATCACTGTCATCATCTTCACTACCACCACCATCACTGTCATCATCTTCACCACCACCACCATCACTGTCATCATCTTCACCACCACCACCATCACTGTCATCATCTTCACTACCACCACCATCACTGTCATCATCTTCACTACCACCACCATCACTGTCATCATCTTCACTACCACCACCATCACTGTCATCATCTTCACTACCACCACCATCACTGTCATCATCTTCACTACCACCACCACCATCACTGTCATCATCTTCACTACCACCACCATCACTGTCATCATCTTCACTACCACCACCATCACTGTCATCATCTTCACTACCACCACCATCACTGTCACCATCTTCACTACCACCACCACCATCACTGTCATCATCTTCACTACCACCACCACCATCACTGTCATCATCTTCACTACCACCACCATCACTGTCATCATCTTCACTACCACCACCATCACTGTCATCATCTTCACCACCACCATCACTGTCATCATCTTCACTACCACCACCATCACTGTCATCATCTTCACCACCACCATCACTATCATCATCTTCACTACCACCACCACCATCACTGTCACCATCTTCACTACCACCACCATCACTGTCATCATCTTCACTACCACCACCATCACTGTCATCATCTTCACTACCACCACCATCACTGTCATCATCTTCACCACCACCACCACCATCACTGTCATCATCTTCACTACCACCACCATCACTGTCATCATCTTCACTACCACCACCATCACTGTCACCATCTTCACTACCACCACCACCATCACTGTCATCATCTTCACTACAACCACCATCACTGTCATCATCTTCACTACCACCACCATCACTGTCATCATCTTCACTACCACCACCACCATCACTGTCATCATCTTCACTACCACCACCATCACTGTCATCATCTTCACTACCACCACCATCACTGTCACCATCTTCACTACCACCACCACCATCACTGTCATCATCTTCACCACCACCACCATCACTGTCATCATCTTCACCACCACCACCATCACTGTCATCATCTTCACTACCACCACCACCATCACTGTCATCATCTTCACTACCACCACCATCACTGTCATCATCTTCACTACCACCACCATCACTGTCACCATCTTCACTACCACCACCACCATCACTGTCATCATCTTCACCACCACCACCATCACTGTCATCATCTTCACTACCACCACCATCACTGTCATCATCTTCACTACCACTACCACCACCATCACTGTCATAATCTTCACTACCACCACCATCACTGTCATCATCTTCACCACCACCATCACTGTCATCATCTTCACTACCACCACCATCACTGTCATCATCTTCACTACCACCACCATCACTGTCATCATCTTCACTACCACCACCATCACTGTCATCATCTTCACCACCACCACCATCACTGTCATCATCTTCACCACCACCACCATCACTGTCATCATCTTCACCACCACCACCATCACTGTCATCATCTTCACTACCACCATCACCATCACTGTCATCATCTTCACTACCACCACCATCACTGTCAACATCTTCACTACCACCACCATCACTGTCATCATCTTCACTACCACCATCACTGTCATCATCTTCACCACCACCACCATCACTGTCATCATCTTCACTACCACCACCATCACTGTCATCATCTTCACTACCACCACCACCATCACTGTCATCATCTTCACTACCACCACCATCACTGTCATCATCTTCACTACCACCACCATCACTGTCATCATCTTCACTACCACCACCATCACTGTCATCATCTTCACTACCACCACCACCATCACTGTCATCATCTTCACTACCACCACCATCACTGTCATCATCTTCACTACCACCACCATCACTGTCATCATCTTCACTACCACCACCACCATCACTGTCATCATCTTCACTACCACCACCATCACTGTCATCATCTTCACTACCACCACCATCACTGTCATCATCTTCACTACCACCACCATCACTGTCACCATCTTCACTACCACCACCACCATCACTGTCATCATCTTCACTACCACCACCACCATCACTGTCATCATCTTCACTACCACCACCATCACTGTCATCATCTTCACTACCACCACCATCACTGTCATCATCTTCACCACCACCATCACTGTCATCATCTTCACTACCACCACCATCACTGTCATCATCTTCACTACCACCACCACCATCACTGTCATCATCTTCACTACCACCACCATCACTGTCATCATCTTCACTACCACCACCATCACTGTCATCATCTTCACTACCACACCACCATCACTGTCATCATCTTCACTACCACCACCATCACTGTCATCATCTTCACTACCACCACCATCACTGTCATCATCTTCACTACCACCACCATCACTGTCACCATCTTCACTACCACCACCACCATCACTGTCATCATCTTCACTACCACCACCACCATCACTGTCATCATCTTCACTCCACCACCATCACTGTCATCATCTTCACTACCACCACCATCACTGTCATCATCTTCACCACCACCATCACTGTCATCATCTTCACCTACCACCACCATCACTGTCATCATCTTCACCACCACCATCACTATCATCATCTTCACTACCACCACCACCATCACTGTCACCATCTTCACTACCACCACCATCACTGTCATCATCTTCACTACCACCACCATCACTGTCATCATCTTCACCACCACCATCACTATCATCATCTTCACTACCACCACCACCATCACTGTCACCATCTTCACTACCACCACCATCACTGTCATCATCTTCACCACCACCACCACCATCACTGTCATCATCTTCACTACCACCACCATCACTGTCATCATCTTCACTACCACCACCATCACTGTCATCATCTTCACTACCACCACCACCATCACTGTCATCATCTTCACTACCACCACCATCACTGTCATCATCTTCACCACCACCACCATCACTGTCATCCATCTTCACTACCACCACCATCACTGTCATCATCTTCACTACCACCACCATCACTGTCATCATCTTCACCACCACCACCATCACTGTCATCATCTTCACTACCACCACCATCACTGTCATCATCTTCACCACCACCACCATCACTGTCATCATCTTCACTACCACCACCATCACTGTCACCATCTTCACTACCACCACCACCATCACTGTCATCATCTTCACTACCACCACCATCACTGTCATCATCTTCACTACCACCACCATCACTGTCATCATCTTCACTACCACCACCATCACTGTCATCATCTTCACTACCACCACCATCACTGTCATCATCTTCACTACCACCACCATCACTGTCATCATCTTCACTACCACCACCATCACTGTCACATCTTCACTACCACCACCACCATCACTGTCATCATCTTCACCACCACCACCATCACTGTCATCATCTTCACTACCACCACCATCACTGTCATCATCTTTCACCACCATCACTGTCATCATCTTCACTACCACCACCATCACTGTCACCATCTTCACTACCACCACCACCATCACTGTCATCATCTTCACTACCACCACCATCACTGTCACCATCTTCACTACCACCACCATCACTGTCATCATCTTCACTACCACCACCATCACTGTCATCATCTTCACACTACCACCACCATCACTGTCATCATCTTCACTACCACCACCATCACTGTCATCATCTTCACCCACCACCATCACTGTCATCATCTTCACTACCACCACCATCACTGTCATCATCTTCACTACCACCACCATCACTGTCATCATCTTCACTACCACCATCACTGTCACTGTCATCATCTTCACTACCACCACCATCACTGTCATCATCTTCACTACCACCACCATCACTGTCATCATCTTCACTACCACCACCATCACTGTCATCATCTTCACTACCACCACCATCACTGTCATCATCTTCACTACCACCACCATCACTGTCATCATCTTCACTACCACCACCACCATCACTGTCATCATCTTCACTACCACCACCATCACTGTCATCATCTTCACTACCACCAGTCCACT
>NW_027423381.1:0-92700 GCF_048934315.1 Petromyzon marinus
CCCGGGACCGCCCGGGACCGCCCGGGACCGCCCGGGACCGCTCTGGACCGCCCGGGACCGCCCGGGACTGCCCGGGACCGCCCGGGACCGCCCCGGACCGCCCCGGACCACCCCGGATTGCCCCGGAATGCACCCGGACCGCCTAGGACCACACCCGGACAGCCCGGGACTGCCCCGACCGCCCGGGACCGCCCGGGACCGCCCGGGACCGCCCCGGACCGCCCGGACCGCCCTAGAATGCCCGGGACCGCCCGGGACCGCCCGGGACCGCCCCGGACCGCCAAGGACCGCCTCGGACCGCCCGGGACCGCCCAGGACCGCCCGGGACCACCCTGGACCGCCCGGGACCACCCTGGAACGCCCGGGACCGCCCGGGACCGCCCGGGACTGCCCGGGACCGCCCTGGACCGCCCGGGACCACCCGGGACCGCCCGGGACCGCCCGGGACCGCCCCGGACCGCCCGGGACCACCCGGGACCGACCAGGACCGCCCGGGACCGCCCGGGACTGCCCGGGACCGCCCGGGACCGCCCGGGACCGCTCGGGACCGCCCGGGACCGCCCCGGACCGCCCGGGACCGCCCGGGACCGCCCCGGACCGCCCAGGACCGCCCGGGACCGCCCGGGACCGCCCGGGACCGCCCGGGATCGCCCGAACCGCCCGAGACCGCCTGGGACCGCCCGGGACAGCCCGGGACCGCCCGTGACCGCACCGGAACGCCCGGGACCGCCCGGGACCGCCCGGGACCGCACGGGACTGCCCAGGACCGCCCCGGACCGCCCGGGACTGCCCCGGACCGCCCGGAACCGCACCCGGACCGCCAGGACCACACCCGGACCGCCCGGGACCGCCCCGACCGCCCGGGACCGCCCGGGACCGCCCGGGACCGCCCGGGACCGCCCGGGACCGCCCGGACCCCCGGGACCACCCTAGAACGCGCGGGACCGCCCGGGACGGCCCGGGACCGCCCCGGACCGCCCGGGACCGCCTCGGACCGCCCGGGACCGCCCTGGACCGCCCTGGACCGCCCGGACCGCCCTGGAACGCCCGGGACCGCCCGGGACCGCCCGAGACCGCCCGGGACCGCCCTGGACCGCCCGGGACCGCCTGAGACCGCCCGGGACCGCCCGGGACCGCCCGGGACCGCCCGGGACCGCCCGGGAGTGCCCGGGACCGCCCGGGACCGCCCCGGACTGCCCGGGACCACCCGGGACCGCCCGGGACCACCCGGGAATGCCCGGGACTGCCCGGGACCGCCCGGGACCGCCCGGGACCGCCCGGGACCGCCCGGGACCGCCCGGGACCGCCCGGGACCGCCCGGGACCGCTCTGGACCGCCCGGGACCGCCCGGGACTGCCCGGGACTGCCCGGACCGCCCCGGACCGCCTCGGACCACCCCGGATTGCCCAGGACCGCCCGGGACAGCCCCGGACCGCCCGGGACTGCCCCGGACCGCCCGGGACCGCCCCAGACCGCCCGGGACCGCCCCGGACCGCCCGGGACCGACCCGGACCGCCCGGGACCGCCCCGGTCCGCCCGGGACCGCCCGGGACCGCCCGGGACCGCCCGGGACCACCCCGGACCGCCCGGGACCCGCCCCGGACTGGCCGGGACCGCCCCGGACCGCCCGGGACCGCCCAGGACCGCCCAGGAACGCCCGGACCGCCCGGGACCGCCCGGGACCGCCTGGGACCGCCAGGGACCGCCCGGGACCGCCCGGGACCGCCCGGGACCGCCCGGGACCGCCCGGGACCGCTCTGGACCGCCCGGGACCGCCCGGGACTGCCCGGGACCGCCGGGACCGCCCCGGACCGCCCCGGACCACCCTGGATTGCCCCGGAATGCACCCGGACCGCCTACGACCACACCCGGACAGCCCGGGACCGCCCCGACCGCCCGGGACCGCCCGGGACCGCCCGGGACCGCCCCGGACCGCCCGGGACCGCCCTAGAACGCCCGGGACCGCCCGGGACCGCCCGGGACCGCCCCGGACCGCCAAGGACCGCCTCGGACCGCCCGGGACCGCCCAGGACCGCCCGGGACCACCCTGGACCGCCCGGGACCACCCTGGAACGCCCGGGACCGACCGGGACCGCCCGGGACTGCCCGGGACCGCCCTGGACCGCCCGGGACCACCCGGGACCGCCCGGGACCGCCCGGGACCGCCCCGGACCGCCCGGGACCACCCGGGACCGACCAGGACCGCCCGGGACCGCCCGGGACTGCCCGGGACCGCCCGGGACCGCCCGGGACCGCTCGGGACCGCCCGGGACCGCCCCGGACCGCCCGGGACCGCCCGGGACCGCCCCGGACCGCCCCAGGACCGCCCGGGACCGCCCGGGACCGCCCGGGACCGCCCGGGATCGCCCGAACCGCCCGAGACCGCCTGGGACCGCCCGGGACAGCCCGGGACCGCCCGTGACCGCACCGGAACGCCCGGGACCGCCCGGGACCGCCCGGGACCGCACGGGACTGCCCAGGACCGCCCCGGACCGCCCGGGACTGCCCCGGACCGCCCGGAACCGCACCCGGACCGCCCAGGACCACACCCGGACCGCCCGGGACCGCCCCGACCGCCCGGGACCGCCCGGGACCGCCCGGGACCGCCCCGGACCCCCCGGGACCACCCTAGAACGCGCGGGACCGCCCGGGACGGCCCGGGACCGCCCCGGACCGCCCGGGACCGCCTCGGACCGCCCGGGACCGCCCTGGACCGCCCTGGACCGCCCGGGACCGCCCTGGAACGCCCGGGACCGCCCGGGACCGCCCGAGACCGCCCGGGACCGCCCTGGACCGCCCGGGACCGCCTGAGACCGCCCGGGACCGCCCGGGACCGCCCGGGACCGCCCGGGACCGCCCGGGAGTGCCCGGGACCGCCCGGGACCGCCCCGGACTGCCCGGGACCACCCGGGACCGCCCGGGACCACCCGGGAATGCCCGGGACTGCCCGGGACCGCCCGGGACCGCCCGGGACCGCCCGGGACCGCCCGGGACCGCCCGGGACCGCCCGGGACCGCCCGGGACCGCTCTGGACCGCCCGGGACCGCCCGGGACTGCCCGGGACTGCCCGGGACCGCCCCGGACCGCCTCGGACCACCCCGGATTGCCCAGGACCGCCCGGGACAGCCCCGGACCGCCCGGGACTGCCCCGGACCGCCCGGGACCGCCCCAGACCGCCCGGGACCGCCCCGGACCGCCCGGGACCGACCCGGACCGCCCGGGACCGCCCCGGTCCGCCCGGGACCGCCCGGGACCGCCCGGGACCGCCCGGGACCACCCCGGACCGCCCGGGACCGCCCCGGACTGGCCGGGACCGCCCCGGACCGCCCGGGACCGCCCAGGACCGCCCAGGAACGCCCGGACCGCCCGGGACCGCCCGGGACCGCCTGGGACCGCCAGGGACCGCCCGGGACCGCCCGGGACCGCCCGGGACCGCCCGGGACCGCCCGGGACCGCTCTGGACCGCCCGGGACCGCCCGGGACTGCCCGGGACCGCCCGGGACCGCCCCGGACCGCCCCGGACCACCCTGGATTGCCCCGGAATGCACCCGGACCGCCTACGACCACACCCGGACAGCCCGGGACCGCCCCGACCGCCCGGGACCGCCCGGGACCGCCCGGGACCGCCCCGGACCGCCCGGGACCGCCCTAGAACGCCCGGGACCGCCCGGGACCGCCCGGGACCGCCCCGGACCGCCAAGGACCGCCTCGGACCGCCCGGGACCGCCCAGGACCGCCCGGGACCACCCTGGACCGCCCGGGACCACCCTGGAACGCCCGGGACCGACCGGGACCGCCCGGGACTGCCCGGGACCGCCCTGGGACCGCCCGGGACCACCCGGGACCGCCCGGGACCGCCCGGGACCGCCCCGGACCGCCCGGGACCACCCGGGACCGACCAGGACCGCCCGGGACCGCCCGGGACTGCCCGGGACCGCCCGGGACCGCCCGGGACCGCTCGGGACCGCCCGGGACCGCCCCGGACCGCCCGGGACCGCCCGGACCGCCCCGGACCGCCCGGGACCGCCCGGGACCGCCCGGGACCGCCCGGGACCGCCCGGGATCGCCCGAACCGCCCGAGACCGCCCGGGACCGCCCGGGACAGCACGGGACCGCCCGTGACCGCACCGGAACGCCCGGGACCGCCCGGGACCGCCCGGGACCGCACGGGACTGCCCAGGACCGCCCCGGACCGCCCGGGACTGCCCCGGACCGCCCGGAACCGCACCCGGACCGCCCAGGACCACACCCGGACCGCCCGGGACCGCCCCGACCGCCCGGGACCGCCCGGGACCGCCCGGGACCGCCCCGGACCCCCCGGGACCGCCCTAGAACGCCCGGGACCGCCCGGGACGGCCCGGGACCGCCCCGGACCGCCCGGGACCGCCTCGGACCGCCCGGGACCGCCCTGGACCGCCCTGGACCGCCCGGGACCGCCCTGGAACGCCCGGGACCGCCCGGGACCGCCCGAGACCGCCCGGGACCGCCCTGGACCGCCCGGGACCGCCTGAGACCGCCCGGGACCGCCCGGGACCGTCCGGGACCGCCCGGGGACCGCCCGGGAGTGCCCGGGACCGCCCGGGACCGCCCCGGACTGCCCGGGACCACCCGGGACCGCCCGGGACCACCCGGGAACGCCCGGGACTGCCCGGGACCGCCCGGGACCGCCCGGGACCGCCCGGGACCGCCCGGGACCGCCCCGGACCGCCCGGGACCGCCCCGGACCGCCCGGGACCGCCCGGGACCGCCCGGGACCGCTCTGGACCGCCCGGGACCGCCTGGGACTGCCCGGGACCGCCCGGGACCGCCCCGGACCGCCCAAGACCACCCCGGATTGCCCCGGACCGCACCCGGACCGCCTAGGACCACACCCGGACAGCCCGGGACCGCCCCGACCGCCCGGGACCGCCCGGGACCGCCCAGGACCGCCCCGGACCGCCCGGGACCGCCCTAGAACGCCCAGGACCGCCCGGGACCGCCCGGGACCGCCCCGGACCGCCCGGGACCGCCTCGGACCGCCCGGGACCGCGCAGGACCACCCGGGACCACCCTGGACCGCCCGGGACCGCCCTGGAACGCCCGGGACCGCCCGGGACTGCCCGGGATCGCCCGGGACCGCCCGGGACCGCCCGGGACCGCCCGGGACCGCGCCGGAACGCCCGGGACCGCCCGGGACCGCCCCGGACCGCCCGGGACCGCCCCGGTCCGCCCGGGACCGCCCGGGACCGCCCGGGACTGCCCGGGCCGCCCGGGACCGCCCGGGACCGCCCGGGACCGCCCCGGACCGCCCGGGACCGCCCCGGACTGCCCGGGACCGCCCCGGACTGCCCGGGACCGCCCGGGACCGCCCAGGAACGCCCGGACCGCCCGGGACCACCCGGGACCGCCTGGGACCGCCCGGGACCGCCCAGGACCGCCCGGGACCGCCCGGGACCGCCCGGGACCGCTCGGGACCGCCCGGGACCGCCCCGGACCGCCCGGGACCGCCCGGGACCGCCCCGGACCGCCCGGGACCGCCCGGGACCGCCCGGGACCGCCCGGGACCGCCCGGGATCGCCCGAACCGCCCGAGACCGCCCGGGACCGCCCGGGACAGCACGGGACCGCCCGTGACCGCACCGGAACGCCCGGGACCGCCCGGGACCGCCCGGGACCGCACGGGACTGCCCAGGACCGCCCCGGACCGCCCGGGACTGCCCCGGACCGCCCGGAACCGCACCCGGACCGCCCAGGACCACACCCGGACCGCCCGGGACCGCCCCGACCGCCCGGGACCGCCCGGGACCGCCCGGGACCGCCCCGGACCCCCCGGGACCGCCCTAGAACGCCCGGGACCGCCCGGGACGGCCCGGGACCGCCCCGGACCGCCCGGGACCGCCTCGGACCGCCCGGGACCGCCCTGGACCGCCCTGGACCGCCCGGGACCGCCCTGGAACGCCCGGGACCGCCCGGGACCGCCCGAGACCGCCCGGGACCGCCCTGGACCGCCCGGGACCGCCTGAGACCGCCCGGGGACCGCCCGGGACCGTCCGGGACCGCCCGGGACCGCCCGGGAGTGCCCGGGACCGCCCGGGACCGCCCCGGACTGCCCGGGACCACCCGGGACCGCCCGGGACCACCCGGGAACGCCCGGGACTGCCCGGGACCGCCCGGGACCGCCCGGGACCGCCCGGGACCGCCCGGGACCGCCCCGGACCGCCCGGGACCGCCCCGGACCGCCCGGGACCGCCCGGGACCGCCCGGGACCGCTCTGGACCGCCCGGGACCGCCTGGGACTGCCCGGGACCGCCCGGGACCGCCCCCGGACCGCCCAAGACCACCCCGGATTGCCCCGGACCGCACCCGGACCGCCTAGGACCACACCCGGACAGCCCGGGACCGCCCCGACCGCCCGGGACCGCCCGGGACCGCCCAGGACCGCCCCGGACCGCCCGGGACCGCCCTAGAACGCCCAGGACCGCCCGGGACCGCCCGGGACCGCCCCGGACCGCCCGGGACCGCCTCGGACCGCCCGGGACCGCCCAGGACCACCCGGGACCACCCTGGACCGCCCGGGACCGCCCTGGAACGCCCGGGACCGCCCGGGACTGCCCGGGATCGCCCGGGACCGCCCGGGACCGCCCGGGACCGCCCGGGACCGCGCCGGAACGCCCGGGACCGCCCGGGACCGCCCCGGACCGCCCGGGACCGCCCCGGTCCGCCCGGGACCGCCCGGGACAGCCCGGGACTGCCCGGGCCGCCCGGGACCGCCCGGGACCGCCCGGGACCGCCCCGGACCGCCCGGGACCGCCCCGGACTGCCCGGGACCGCCCCGGACTGCCCGGGACCGCCCGGGACCGCCCAGGAACGCCCGGACCGCCCGGGACCGCCCGGGACCGCCTGGGACCGCCCGGGACCGCCCAGGACCGCCCGGGACCGCCCGGGACCGCCCGGGACCGCTCGGGACCGCTCTGGACCGCCCGGGACAGCCCGGGACTGCCCGGGACCGCCCGGGACCGCCCCGGACCGCCCCGGACCACCCCGGATTGCCCCGGAATGCACCCGGACCGCCTAGGACCACACCTGGACAGCCCGGGACCGCCCGACCGCCCGGGACCGCCCGGGACCGCCCGGGACCGCCCCGGACCGCCCGGGACCGCCCTAGAACGCCCGGGACCGCCCCGGACCGCCCGGAACCGCACCCGGACCGCCCAGGACCACACCCGGACCGCCCGGGACCGCCCCGACCGCCCGGGACCGCCCGGGACCGCCCGGGACCGCCCCGGACCCCCCGGGACCGCCCTAGAACGTGCGGGACCGCCCGGGACGGCCCGGGACCGCCCCGGACCGCCCGGGACCGCCTCGGACCGCCCGGGACCGCCCTGGACCGCCCTGGAACCGCCCGGGACCGCCCTGGAACGCCCGGGACCGCCCGGGACCGCCCGAGACCGCCCGGGACCGCCCTGGACCGCCCGGGACCGCCTGAGACCGCCCGGGACCGCCCGGGACCGCCCGGGACCGCCCGGGACCGCCCGGGAGTGCCCGGGACCGCCCGGGACCGCCCCGGACTGCCCGGGACCACCCGGGACCGCCCGGGACCACCCGGGAACGCCCGGGACTGCCCGGGACCGCCCGGGACCGCCCGGGACCGCCCGGGACCGCCCAGGACCGCCCGGGACCGCCCGGGACCGCCCCGGACCACCCGGGACCGCCCGGGACCGCCGGGACCGCCCGGGACCGCCCGGGACCGCCCGGGACCGCTCTGGACCGCCCGGGACCGCCCGGGACTGCCCGGGACTGCCCGGGACCGCCCCGGACCGCCTCGGACCACCCCGGATTGCCCAGGACCGCCCGGGACAGCCCCGGACCGCCCGGGACTGCCCCGGACCGCCCGGGACCGCCCCAGACCGCCCGGGACCGCCCCGGACCGCCCGGGACCGCCCCGGACCGCCCGGGACCGCCCCGGTCCGCCCGGGACCACCCGGGACCGCCCGGGACCGCCCGGGACCACCCCGGACCGCCCGGGACCGCCCCGGACTGGCCGGGACCGCCGCGGACCGCCCGGGACCGCCCAGGACCGCCCAGGAACGCCCGGACCGCCCGGGACCGCCCGGGACCGCCTGGGACCGCCCGGGACCGCCCGGGACCGCCCGGGACCGCCCGGGACCGCCCGGGACCGCCCGGGACCGCTCTGGACCGCCCGGGACCGCCCGGGACTGCCCGGGACCGCCCGGGACCGCCCCGGACCGCCCCGGACCACCCTGGATTGCCCCGGAATGCACCCGGACCGCCTACGACCACACCCGGACAGCCCGGGACCGCCCCGACCGCCCGGGACCGCCCGGGACCGCCCGGGACCGCCCCGGACCGCCCGGGACCGCCCTAGAACGCCCGGGGACCGCCCGGGACCGCCCGGGACCGCCCCGGACCGCCAAGGACCGCCTCGGACCGCCCGGGACCGCCCAGGACCGCCCGGGACCACCCTGGACCGCCCGGGACCACCCTGGAACGCCCGGGACCGCCCGGGACCGCCCGGGACTGCCCGGGACCGCCCTGGACCGCCCGGGACCACCCGGGACCGCCCGGGACCGCCCGGGACCGCCCCGGACCGCCCGGGACCACCCGGGACCGACCAGGACCGCCCGGGACCGCCCGGGACTGCCCGGGACCGCCCGGGACCGCCCGGGACCGCTCGGGACCGCCCGGGACCGCCCCGGACCGCCCGGGACCGCCCGGGACCGCCCCGGATTGCCCGGGACCGCCCGGGACCGCCCGGGACCGCCCGGGACCGCCCTGGATCGCCCGAACCGCCCGAGACCGCCCGGGACAGCCCGGGACAGCCCGGGACCGCCCGTGACCGCACCGGAACGCCCGGGACCGCCCGGGACCGCCCGGGACCGCACGGGCCTGCCCAGGACCGCCCCGGACCGCCCGGGACTGCCCCGGACCGCCCGGAACCGCACCCGGACCGCCCAGGACCACACCCGGACCGCCCGGGACCGCCCCGACCACCCGGGACCGCCCGGGACCGCCCGGGACCGCCCCGGACCCCCGGGACCGCCCTAGAACGCCCGGGACCGCCCGGGACGGCCCGGGACCGCCCCGGACCGCCCGGGACCGCCTCGGACCGCCCGGGACCGCCCTGGACCGCCCTGGACCGCCCGGGACCGCCCTGGAACGCCCGGGACCGCCCGGGACCGCCCGGGACCGCCCGGGACCGCCCTGGACCGCCCGGGACCGCCTGAGACCGCCCGGGACCGCCCGGGACTGCCCGGGACCGCCCGGGACCGCCCGGGAGTGCCCGGGACCGCCCGGGACCGCCCCGGACTGCCCGGGACCACCCGGGACCGCCCGGGACCACCCGG
The DNA here is from genome assembly GCF_048934315.1 of Petromyzon marinus. NCBI lineage: Eukaryota > Metazoa > Chordata > Hyperoartia > Petromyzontiformes > Petromyzontidae > Petromyzon > Petromyzon marinus. Next base: position 9,344 of record NW_027423381.1, read on the forward strand.
GAACGCCCGGGACTGCCTGGGACCGCCCGGGACCGCCCGGGACCGCCCGGGACCGCCCGGGACCGCCCCGGACCGCCCGGGACCGCCCCGGACCGCCCGGGACCGCCCGGGACCGCCCGGGACCGCTCTGGACCGCCCGGGACCGCCTGGGACTGCCCGGGACCGCCCGGACCGCCCCGGACCGCCCAAGACCACCCCGGATTGCCCCGGACCGCACCCGGACCGCCTAGGACCACACCCGGACAGCCCGGGACCGCCTCGACCGCCCGGGACCGCCCGGGACCGCCCAGGACCGCCCCGGACCGCCCGGGACCGCCCTAGAACGCCCAGGACCGCCCGGGACCGCCCGGGACCGCCCCGGACCGCCCGGGACCGCCTCGGACCGCCCGGGACCGCCCAGGACCACCCGGGACCACCCTGGACCGCCCGGGACCGCCCTGGAACGCCCGGGACCGCTCGGGACTGCCCGGGATCGCCCGGGACCGCCCGGGACCGCCCGGGACCGCCCGGGACCGCGCCGGAACGCCCGGGACCGCCCGGGACCGCCCCGGACCGCCCGGGACCGCCCCGGTCCGCCCGGGACCCCCCGGGACCGCCCGGGACTGCCCGGGCCGCCCGGGACCGCCCGGGACCGCCCGGGACCGCCCCGGACCGCCCGGGACTGCCCCGGACTGCCCGGGACCGCCCCGGACCGCCCGGGACCGCCCGGGACCGCCCAGGAACGCCCGGACCGCCCGGGACCGCCCGGGACCGCCTGGGACCGCCCGGGACCGCCCAGGACCGCCCGGGACCGCCCGGGACCGCCCGGGACCGCCCGGGACCGCTCTGGACCGCCCGGGACAGCCCGGGACTGCCCGGGACCGCCCGGGACCGCCCCGGACCGCCCCGGACCACCCCGGATTGCCCCGGAATGCACCCGGACCGCCTAGGACCACACCTGGACAGCCCGGGACCGCCCCGACCGCCCGGGACCGCCCGGGACCGCCCGGGACCGCCCCGGACCGCCCGGGACCGCCCTAGAACGCCCGGGACCGCCCGGGACCGCCCGGGACCGCCCCGGACCGCCCAGGACCGCCTCGGACCGCCCGGGACCGCCCAGGACCGCCCAGGACCACCCTGGACCGCCCGGGACCGCCCTGGAACGCCCGGGACCGCCTGGGACCGCCCGGGACCGCCCGGGACCGCCCTGGACCGCCCGGGACCACCCGAGACCGCCCGGGACCGCCCGGGACCGCCCCGGACTGCCCGGGACCACCCGGGACCGACCAGGACCGCCCGGGACCGCCCGGGACTGCCCGGGACCGCCCGGGACCGCCCGGGACCGCCCGGGACCGCCCGGGGACCGCCCCGGACCGCCCGGGACCGCCCGGGACCGCCCCGGACCGCCCGGGACCGCCCGGGACCGCCGGGACCGCCCGGGACCGCCCGGGATCGCCCGAACCGCCCGAGACCGCCCGGGACCGCCCGGGACCGCCCGGAACCGCCTGTGACCGCACCGGAACGCCCGGGACCGCCCGGGACCGCCCGGGACCGCACGGGACCGCCCAGGACCGCCCGGGACCGCCCGGGACTGCCCCGGACCGCCCGGGACCGCCCGGGACCGCCCCGGACCGCCCGGGACCACCCGGGACCGCCCGGGACCGCCCGGGACCGCCCGGGACCGCTCTGGACCGCCCGGGACCGCCTGGGACTGCCCGGGACCGCCCGGGACCGCCCCGGACCGCCCCGGACCACCCCGGATTGCCCCAGACCGCACCCGGACCGCCTAGGACTACACCCGGACAGCCCGGGACCGCCCCGACCGCCCGGGACCGCCCGGGACCGCCCGGACCGCCCCGGACCGCCTGGGACCGCCCTAGAACGCCCGGGACCGCCCGGGACCGCCCGGGACCGCCCCGGACCGCCCGGGACCGCCTCGGACCGCCCGGGACCGCCCAGGACCGCCCGGGACCACCCTGGACCGCCCGGGACCACCCTGGAACGCCCGGACCGCCCGGGACCGCCCGGGACCGCCCGGGACCGCCCTGGACCGCCCGGACCACCCGGGACCGCCCGGACCGCCCGGGACCGCCCGGGACCGCCCGGGACCGCCCGAACCACCCGAAACCGCCCGGGACCGCCCGGGACCGCCCGGGACCGCCCGTGACCGCACCGGACCGCCCGGGACCGCTCGGGACCGCCCGGGACCGCCCGGGACCACCCGGGACCGCCCCGGACCGCCCGGGACCGCCCGGGACCGCCCCGAGACCGCCCTGGACCGCCGGGACCGCCCGGGACCGCCCGAGACCACCCGGGACCGCCCGGGACCGCCCGGGACTGCCCGGGACCGCCCGGGACCGCCCGGGACCGCCCGGGACCGCCCCGGACCGCCCCGGACCACCCCGGATTGCCCCGGACCACACCCGGACTGCCTAGGACCACACCCGGACAGCCCGGACCGCCCCCACCGCCCGGGACCGCCCGGGACCGCCCGGGACCGCCCCGGACCGCCCGGGACCGCCCTAGAACGCCCGGGACCGCCCGGGACCGCCCGGGACCGCCCCGGACCGCCCGGGACCGCCTCGGACCGCCCGGGACCGCCCAGGACCGCCCGGTACCACCCTGGACCGCCCGGGACCGCCCTGGAACGCCCGGGACCGCCCGGGACCGCCCGGGACCGCCCGGGACCGCCCTGGACCGCCCGGGACCGACCAGGACCGCCCGGGACCGCCCGGGACTGCCCGGGACCGCCCGGGACCGCCACGGACCGCCCGGGACCGCCCGGGACCGCCCGGGACCGCCCGGACCGCCTGGGACCGCCCGAACCGCCCGAGACTGCCCGGGACCGCCCGGGACCGCCCGGGACCGCCCGTGACCGCACCGGACCGCCCGGGACCGCCCGGGACCGCCCGGGACCGCACGGACCGCCCAGGACCGCCCCGGACCGCCCGGGACTGCCCCGGACCGCCCGGGACCGTCCGGGACCGCCCGGGAGCGCGCGGGACCGCCCGGGACCGCCCCGGACCGCCCGGGACCACCCGGGACCGCCCGGGACCGCCCGGGACCGCCTGGGACCGCCCGGGACCGCCCGAACCACCCGAGACCGCCCGGGACCGCCCGGGACCGCCCGGGACCGCCCGTGACCGCACCGGACCGCCCGGGACCGCTCGGGACCGCCCGGGACCGCCCGGGACCACCCGGGACCGCCCCGGACCGCCCGGGACCGCCCGGGACCGCCCGGGACCGCCGGGACCGCCCTGGACCGCCGGGACCGCCCGGGACCGCCCGAGACCGCCCGGGACCACCCGGGACCGCCCGGGCCCGCCCGGGACCGCCCAGGACCACACCCGCACCGCCCGGGACCGCCCCGACCGCCCGGGACCGCCCGGGGACCGCCCGGGACCGCCCCGGACCCCCGGACCGCCCTAGAACGCCCGGGACCGCCCGGGACGGCCCGGGACCGCCCCGGACCGCCCGGGACCGCCTCGGACCGCCCGGGACCCGCCCAGGACCGCCCGGGACCGCCCTGGACCGCCCAGGACCGCCATGGAACGCCCGGGACCGCCCGGGACCGCCCGGGACTGCCCGGGACCGCTCTGGACCGCCCGGGACCGCCTGGGACTGCCCGGGACCGCCCGGGACCGCCCCGGACCGCCCAAGACCACCCCGGATTGCCCCGGACCGCACCCGGACCGCCTAGGACCACACCCGGACAGCCCGGGACCTCCCCGACCGCCCGGGACCGCCCGGGACCGCCCAGGACCGCCCCGGACCGCCCGGGACCGCCCTAGAACGCCCAGGACCGCCCGGGACCGCCCGGGACCGCCCCGGACCGCCCGGGACTGCCTCGGACCGCCCGGGACCGCCCAGGACCACTCGGGACCACCCTGGACCGCCCGGGACCGCCCTGGAACGCCCGGGACCGCCCGGGACTGCCCGGGATCGCCCGGGACCGCCCGGGACCGCCCGGGACCGCCCGGGACCGCGCCGGAACGCCCGGGACCGCCCGGGACCGCCCCGGACCGCCCGGGACCGCCCCGGTCCGCACGGGACCGCCCGGGACCGCCCGGGACTGCCCGGGCCGCCCGGGACCGCCCGGGACCGCCCGGGACCGCCCCGGACCGCCCGGACCGCCCCGGACTGCCCGGGACCGCCCCGGACCGCCCGGGACCGCCCGGGGCCGCCCAGGAACGCCCGGACCGCCCGGGACCGCCCGGGACCGCCTGGGACCGCCCGGGACCGCCCAGGACCGCCCGGGACCGCCCGGGACCGCCCGGGACCGCCCGGGACCGCTCTGGACCGCCCGGGACAGCCCGGGACTGCCCGGGACCGCCCGGGACCGCCCCGGACCGCCCCGGACCACCCCGGATTGCCCCGGAATGCACGCGGACCGCCTAGGACCACACCTGGACAGCCCGGGACCGCCCCGACCGCCCGGGACCGCCCGGGACCGCCCGGGACCGCCCCGGACCGCCCGGGACCGCCCTAGAACGCCCGGGACCGCCCGGGACCGCCCGGGACCGCCCCGGACCGCCCAGGACCGCCTCGGACCGCCCGGGACCGCCCAGGACCGCCCAGGACCACCCTGGACCGCCCGGGACCGCCCTGGAACGCCCGGGACCGCCTGGGACCGCCCGGGACCGCCCGGGACCGCCCTGGACCGCCCGGGACCCCGGAGGACCGCCCGGGACCGCCCGGGACCGCCCCGGACCGCCCGGGACCACCCGGGACCGACGACCGCCCGGGACCGCCCGGGACCGCCCGGGACCGCCCGGGACCGCCCCGGACCGCCCGGGACCGCCCGGGACCGCCCCGGACCGCCCGGGACCGCCCTGGACCGCCCGGGACCGCCCGGGACCGCCCGGGATCGCCCGAACCGCCCGAGACCGCCCGGGACCGCCCGGGACCGCCCGGAACCGCCTGTGACCGCACCGGAACGCCCGGGACCGCCCGGGACCGCCCGGGACCGCACGGGACCGCCCAGGACCGCCCGGGACCGCCCGGGACTGCCCCGGACCGCCCGGGACCGCCCGGGACCGCCCCGGACCGCCCGGGACCACCCGGGACCGCCCGGGACCGCCCGGGACCGCCCCGGGACCGCTCTGGACCGCCCCGGACCACCCCGGATTGCCCCAGACCGCACCCGGACCGCCTAGGACCACACCCGGACAGCCCGGGACCGCCCCGACCGCCCGGGACCGCCCGGGACCGCCCGGACCGCCCCGGACCGCCTGGGACCGCCCTAGAACGCCCGGGACCGCCCGGGACCGCCCGGGACCGCCCCGGACGGCCCGGGACCGCCTCGGACCGCCCGGGACCGCCCAGGACCGCCCGGGACCACCCTGGACCGCCCGGGACCGCCCTGGAACGCCCGGACCGCCCGGGACCGCCCGGGACCGCCCGGGACCGCCCTGGACCGCCCGGACCACCCGGGACCGCCCGGGACCGCCCGGGACCGCCCGGGACCGCCCGGGACCGCCCGAACCACCCGAAACCGCCCGGGGACCGCCCGGGACCGCCCGGGACCGCCCGTGACCGCACCGGACCGCCCGGGACCGCTCGGGACCGCCCGGGACCGCCCGGGACCACCCGGGACCGCCCCGGACCGCCCGGGACCGCCCGGGACGCCCGAGACCGCCCTGGACCGCCGGGACCGCCCGGGACCGCCCGAGACCGCCTGGGACCACCCGGGACCGCCCGGGCCCGCCCGGGACCGCCCGGGACCGCCCCGGACCGCCCGGGACCGCACCCGGACCGCCCAGGACCACACCCGGACCGCCCGGACCGCCCCGACCGCCCGGGACCGCCCGGGACCGCCCGGGACCGCCCCGGACCGCCCGGGACCGCCTCAGACCGCCCGGGACCGCCCAGACCGCCCGGGACCGCCCTGGACCGCCCGGGACCGCCATGGAACGCCCGGGACCGCCGGGACCGCCCGGGACCGCCCGGGACCGCCCGGAACCGCCCTGGACCGCCCGGGACCGCCCGAGACCGCCCGGGACCGCCCGGGACCACCCGAAACCGCCTGGACCGCCCGGGAGCGCCCGGGAATGCCCGGGACCGCCCTGGACTGCCCGGGACCACCCGGGACCGCCCGGGACCGCCCGGGACCGCCCGGGACTGCCCGGGACCGCCCGGGACCGCCCGGGACCGCCCGGGACCGCCCCGGACCGCCCCGGACCACCCCGGATTGCCCCGGACCACACCCGGACTGCCTAGGACCACACCCGGACAGCCCGGGACCGCCCCGACCGCCCGGGACCGCCCGGGACCGCCCGGGACCGCCCCGGACCGCCCGGGACCGCCCTAGAACGCCCGGGACCGCCCGGGACCGCCCGGGACCGCCCCGGACCGCCCGGGACCGCCTCGGACCGCCCGGGACCGCCCAGGACCGCCCGGGACCACCCTGGACCGCCCGGGACCGCCCTGGAACGCCCGGGACCGCCCGGGACCGCCCGGGACCGCCCGGGACCGCCCTGGACCGCCCGGGACCGACCAGGACCGCCCGGGACCGCCCGGGACTGCCCGGGACCGCCCGGGACCGCCACGGACCGCCCGGGACCGCCCGGGACCGCCCGGGACCGCCCGGGACCGCCCGGGACCGCACGAACCGCCCGAGACTGCCCGGGACCGCCCGGGACCGCCCGGGACCGCCCGTGACCGCACCGGACCGCCCGGGACCGCCCGGGACCGCCCGGGACCGCACGGGACCGCCCAGGACCGCCCCGGACCGCCCGGGACTGCCCCGGACCGCCCGGGACCGCCCGGGACCGCCCGGGAGCGCGCGGGACCGCCCGGGACCGCCCCGGACCGCCCGGGACCACCCGGGACCGCCCGGGACCGCCCGGGACCGCCTGGGACCGCCCGGGACCGCCCGAACCACCCGAGACCGCCCGGGACCGCCCGGGACCGCCTGGGACCGCCCGTGACCGCACCGGACCGCCCGGGACCGCTCGGGACCGCCCGGGACCGCCCGGGACCACCCGGGACCGCACCGGACCGCCCGGGACCGCCCGGGACCGCCCGGGACCGCCCGGGACCGCCCTGGACCGCCGGGACCGCCCGGGACCGCCCGAGACCGCCCGGGACCACCCGGGACCGCCCGGGCCCGCCCGGGACCGCCCAGGACCACACCCGGACCGCCCGGGACCGCCCCGACCGCCCGGGACCGCCCGGGACCGCCCGGGACCGCCCCGGACCCCCCGGGACCGCCCTAGAACGCCCGGGACCGCCCGGGACGGCCCGGGACCGCCCCGGACCGCCCGGGACCGCCTCGGACCGCCCGGGACCGCCCAGGACCGCCCGGGACCGCCCTGGACCGCCCGGGACCGCCATGGAACGCCCGGGACCGCCCGGGACCGCCCGGGACCACCCGGGACCGCCCGGAACCGCCCTGGACCGCCCGGGACCGCCCGAGACCGCCCGGGACCGCCCGGGACCGCCCGGGACCGCCCGGGACCGCCCGGGAGCGCCCGGGACCGCCCGGGACCGCCCCGGACTGCCCGGGACCACCCGCGGGACCACCCGGGACCGCCCGGGACCGCCCGGGACCGCCTGGGACTGCCCGGGACCGCCCGGGACCGCCCGGGACCGCCCGGGACCGCCCGGGACCGCCCCGGACCACCCGGGACCGCCCGGGACCGCCCGGGACCGCCCGGGACCGCCCGGGACCGCCCGGGACCGCTCTGGACCGCCCGGGACCGCCCGGGACTGCCCGGGACCGCCCGGGACTGCCCGGGACCGCCCGGGACCGCCCCGGACCGCCTCGGACCACCCCGGATTGCCCCGGATCGCCCGGGACAGCCCGGGACCGCCCGGGACCGCCCGGGACCGCCCCGGACCGCCCGGGACCGCCCCGGACTGCCCGGGACCGCCCCGGACCGCCCGGGACTGCCCGGGACCGCCCAGGAACGCCCGGACCGCCCGGGACCGCCGGGGACCGCCTGGGACCGCCCGGGACTGCTCTGGACTGCCCGGGACCGCCCGGGACTGCCCGGGACCGCCCGGGACCGCCCCGGACCGCCCCGGACCACCCCGGATTGTCCCGGAATGCACCCGGACCGCCTAGGACCACACCCGGACAGCCCGGGACCGCCCCGACCGCCCGGGACCGCCCGGGACCGCCCGGGACCGCCCCGGACCGCCCGGGACCGCCCTAGAACGCCCGGGACCGCCCGGGACCGCCCGGGACCGCCCCGGACCGCCCGGGACCGCCTCGGACCGCCCGGGACCGCCCAGGACCGCCCGGGACCACCCTGGACCGCCCGGGACCGCCCTGGAACGCCCGGGACCGCCCGGGACCGCCCGGGACCGCCCGGGACCGCCCGGGACCGCCCTGGACCGCCCGGGACCGACCAGGACCGCCCGGGACCGCCCGTGACTGCCCGGGACCGCCCTGGACCGCCACAAACCGCCCGGGACCGCCCGGGACCGCCCGGGACCGCCCGGGACCGCCCGGGACCGCCCGAACCGCCCGAGACTGCCCGGGACCGCCCGGGACCGCCCGGGACCGCCCGTGACCGCACCGGACCACCCGGGACCGCCCGGGACCGCCCGGGACCGCACGGGACCGCCCAGGACCGCCCCGGACCGCCCGGGACTGCCCCGCACCGCCCGGGACCGCCGGGGACCGCCCGGGAGCGCCCGGGACCGCCCGGGACCGCCCCGGACCGCCCGGGACCACGCGGGACCGCCCGGGACCGCCCGGGACCGCCCGGGACCGCCCGGGACCGCCCGAACCACCCGAGACAGCCCGGGACCGCCCGGGACCGCCCGGGACCGCCCGTGACCGCACTGGACCGCCCGGGACCGCTCGGGACCGCCCGGGACCGCCCGGGACCACCCGCGACCGCCCCGGACCGCCCGGGACCGCCCGGGACCGCCCGGGACCGCCCGGGACCGCCCTGGACCGCCGGGACCGCCCGGGACCGCCCGAGACCGCCCGGGACCACCCGGGACCACCCGGGCCCGCCCGGGACCGCCCGGGACCGCCCCGGACCGCCCGGGACCGCACCCGGACCGCCCAGGACCACACCCGGACCGCCCGGGACCGCCCCGACCGCCCGGGACCGCCCGGGACCGCCCGGGACCGCCCCGGACCCCCCGGGACCGCCCTAGAACGCCCGGGACCGCCCGGGACGGCCCGGGACCGACCCGGACCGCCCGGGACCGCCTCGGACCGCCCGGGACCGCCCAGGACCGCCCGGGACCGCCCTGGACCGCCCGGGACCGCCATGGAACGCCCGGGACCGCCCGGGACCGCCCGGGACCACCCGGGACCGCCCGGGACCGCCCTGGACCGCCCCGGACCACCCGGGACCGCCCGGGACTGCCCGGGACCGCCCGGGACCGCCCGGGACCGCCCGGGACCGCTCTGGACCGCCCGGGACCGCCCGGGACTGCCCGGGACCGCCCGGGACTGCCCGGGACCGCCCGGGACCGCCCCGGACTGCCTCGGACCACCCCGGATTGCCCCGGACCGCCCGGGACAGCCTGGGACCGCCCGGGACCGCCCGGGACCGCCCCGGACCGCTCGGGACCGCCCCGGACTGCGCGGGACCGCCCCGGACCGCACGGGACCGCCCGGGACCGCCCAGGAACGCCCGGACCGCCCGGGACCGCCGGGGACCGCCTGGGACCGCCCGGGACCGCTCTGGACTGCCCGAGACCGCCCGGGACTGCCCGGGACCGCCCGGAACCGCCCCGGACCGCCCCGGACCACCCCGGATTGCCCCGGAATGCACCCGGACCGCCTAGGACCACACCCGGACAGCCCGGGACCGCCCCGACCGCCCGGGACCGCCCGGGACCGCCCAGGACCGCCCCGGACCGCCCGGGACCGCCCTAGAACGCCCGGGACCGCCCGGGACCGCCCGGGACCGCCCCGGACCGCCCGGGACCGCCTCGGACCGCCCGGGACCGCCCAGGACCGCCCGGGACCACCCTGGACCGCCCGGGACCGCCTGGAACGCCCGGGACCGCCCGGGACCGCCCGGGACCGCCCGGGACCGCCCGGAACCGACCAGGACCGCCCGGACCGCCCGGGACTGCCCGGGACCGCCCGGGACCGCCACGGACCGCCCGGGACCGCCCGGGACCGCCCGGGACCGCCCGGGACCGCCCGGGACCGCCCGTGACCGCACCGGACCGCCCGGGACCGCCCGGGACCGCCCGGGACCGCACGGGACCGCCCAGGACCGCCCCGGACCGCCCGGGACTGCCCGGACCGCCCGGGACCGCCCGGGACCGCCCGGGAGCGCCCGGGACCGCCCGGGACCGCCCCGGACTGCCCGGGACCACCCGGGACCGCCCGGGACCGCCCGTGACCGCCCGGGACCGCCCGGGACTGCCCGAACCACCCGAGACCGCCCGGGACCGCCCGGGACCACCCGTGACCGCACCGGACCGCCCGGGACCGCTCGGGACCGCCCGGGACTGCCCGGGACCACCCGGGACCGCCCCGGACCGCCCGGGACCGCCCGGGACCGCCCGGGACCGCCCGGGACCGCCCTGGACCGCCGGGACCGCCCGGGACCGCCCGAGACCGCCCGGGACCACCCGGGACCGCCCGGGCCCGCCCAGGACCGCCCGGGACCGCCCCGGACCGCCCGGGACCGCACCCGGACCGCCCAGGACCACACCCGGACCGCCCGGGACCGCCCCGACCGCCCGGGACCGCCCGGGACCGCCCGGGACCGCCCCGGACCCCCCGGGACCGCCCTAGAACGCCCGGGACCGCCCGGGACGGCCCGTGACCGCCCCGGACCGCCCGGGACCGCCTCGGACCGCCCGGGACCGCCCAGGACCGCCCGGGACCGCCCTGGACCGCCCGGGACCGCCATGGAACGCCCGGGACCGCCCGGGACCGCCCGGGACCACCCGGGACCGCCCGGAACCGCCCTGGACCGCCCAGGACCGCCCGAGACCGCCCAGGACCGCCCGGGACCGCCCGGGACCGCCCGGGACCGCCCGGGAGCGCCCGGGACCGCCCGGGACCGCCCCGGACTGCCCGGGACCACCCAGGACCGCCCGGGACTGCCCGGGACCGCCCGGGACCGCCCGGGACCGCCCGGGACCGCCCGGGACCGCCCGGGACCGCCCGGGACCGCCCCGGACCACCCGGGACCGCCCGGGACTGCCCGGGACCGCCCGGGACCGCCCGGGACCGCCCGGGACCGCTCTGGACCGCCCGGGACCGCCCGGGACTGCCCGGGACCGCCCGGGACTGCCCGGGACCGCCCGGGACCGCCCCGGACCGCCTCGGACCACCCCGGATTGCCCCCGGACCGCCCGGGACAGCCCGGGACCGCCCGGGACCGCCCGGGACCGCCCCGGACCGCCCGGGACCGCCCTGGACTGCCCGGGACCGCCCCGGACCGCCCGGGACCGCCCGGGACCGCCCAGGAACGCCCGGACCGCCCAGGACCGCCGGGGACCGCCTGGAACCGCCCGGGACCGCTCTGGACTGCCCGGGACCGCCCGGGACTGCCCGGGACCGCCCGGGACCGCCCGGACTGCCCGGACCACCCCGGATTGCCCCGGAATGCACCCAGACTGCCTAGGACCACACCCGGACAGCCCGGGACCGCCCGACCGCCCGGGACCGCCCGGGACTGCGCGGGACCGCCCCGGACCGCCCGGGACCGCCCTAGAACGCCCGGGACCGCCCGGGACCGCCCGGGACCGCCCCGGACCGCCCAGGACCGCCTCGGACCGCCCGTGACCGCCCAGGACCGCACGGGACCACCTTGGACCGCCCGGGACCGCCCTGGAACGCCCGGGACCGCCCGGGACTGCCCGGGACCGCCCGGGACCGCCCTGGACCGCCCAGGACCACCCGGGACCGCCCGGGACCGCCCGGGACCGCCCGGGACTGCCCCGGACCGCCCGGGACCACCCGGGACCGACCAGGACCGCCCGGGACCGCCCGGGACTGCCCGGGACCGCCCGGGACCGCCCGGGACCGCCCGGGACCGGCCGGGACCGCCCCGGACCGCCCGGGACCGCCCGGGACCGCCCCGGACCGCCCGGGACCGCCCGGGACCGCCCGGGACCGCCCGGGACCGCCCGGGATCGCCCGAACCGCCCGAGACCGCCCGGGACCGCCCGGGACCGCCCGGGACCGCCCGTGACCGCACCGGAACGCCCGGGACCGCCCGGGACCGCCCGGGACCGCACGGGACCGCCCAGGACCGCCCCGGACCGCCCGGGACTGCCCCGGACCGCCCGGGACCGCCCGGGACCGCCCGGGAGCACCGGGACCGCCCGGGACCGCCCCGGACCGCCCGGGACCACCCGGGACCGCCCGGGACCGCCCGGGACCGCCCGGGACTGCCCGGGACCGCCCGGGACCGCCCGGGACCGCCCGGGACCGCCCGGGACCGCCCCGGACCGCCCCGGACCGCCCGGGACCGCCCCGGACCGCCCGGGACCGCCCCGGACCGCCCAGGACCGCCCCGGACCGCCCGGGACCGCCTGGGACCGCCCAAGACCGCTCCGGACCGCCCGGGACCGCCCGGGACCGCCCGGGACCGCCCGGGACCGCCCGGGACCGCCCGGGACCGCCCGGGACCGCTCTGGACCGCCCGGGACCGCCCGGGACTGCCCGGGACCGCCCGGGACCGCCCCGGACCGCCCCGGACCACCCCGGATTGCCCCGGACCGCACCCGGACCGCCTAGGACCACACCCGGACAGCCCGGGACCGCCCGACCGCCCAGGACCGCCCGGGACCGCCCGGGACCGCCCGGGACCGCCCCGGACCGCCCGGGACCGCCCTAGAACGCCGGGACCGCCCGGGACCGCCCGGGACCGCCCCGGACCGCCCGGGACCGCCTCGGACCGCCCGAGACCGCCCAGGACCGCCCGAGACCACCCTGGACCGCCCGGGACCGCCCTGGAACGCCCGGGACCGCCCGGGACCGCCCGGGACCGCCCGGGACCGCCCGGGACCGCCTGGGACTGCCCGGGACCGCCCTGGACCGCCAGGACCGCCCGGGACCACCCGAGACCGCCCGGGACCACCCGGGACTGCCCGGGACTGCCCGGGACCGCCCGGGACCGCCCCGGACCGCCCGGGACCGCACCCGGACCGCCCAGGACCACACCCGGACCGCCCGGGACCGCCCGTGACTGCCCGGGACCGCCCTGGACCGCCACAAACCGCCCGGGACCGCCCGGGACCGCCCGGGACCGCCCGGGACCGCCCGGGACCGCCCGGGACCGCCCGGGACCGCCCGGGACCGCCCGGGACCGCCCGGGACCGCCCGTGACCGCACCGGACCACCCGGGACCGCCCGGGACCGCCCGGGACCGCACGGGACCGCCCAGGACCGCCCCGGACCGCCCGGGACTGCCCCGCACCGCCCGGGACCGCCGGGGACCGCCCGGGAGCGCCCGGGACCGCCCGGGACCGCCCCGGACCGCCCGGGACCACGCGGGACCGCCCGGGACCGCCCGGGACCGCCCGGGACCGCCCGGGACCGCCCGAACCACCCGAGACAGCCCGGGACCGCCCGGGACCGCCCGGGACCGCCCGTGACCGCACTGGACCGCCCGGGACCGCTCGGGACCGCCCGGGACCGCCCGGGACCACCCGCGACCGCCCCGGACCGCCCGGGACCGCCCGGGACCGCCCGGGACCGCCCGGGACCGCCCTGGACCGCCGGGACCGCCCGGGACCGCCCGAGACCGCCCGGGACCACCCGGGACCACCCGGGCCGCCCGGGACCGCCCGGGACCGCCCCGGACCGCCCGGGACCGCACCCGGACCGCCCAGGACCACACCCGGACCGCCCGGGACCGCCCGTGACTGCCCGGGACCGCCCTGGACCGCCACAAACCGCCCGGGACCGCCCGGGACCGCCCGGGACCGCCCGGGACCGCCCGGGACCGCCCGAACCGCCCGAGACTGCCCGGGACCGCCCGGGACCGCCCGGGACCGCCCGTGACCGCACCGGACCACCCGGGACCGCCCGGGACCGCCCGGGACCGCACGGGACCGCCCAGGACCGCCCCGGACCGCCCGGGACTGCCCCGCACCGCCCGGGACCGCCGGGACCGCCCGGGAGCGCCCGGGACCGCCCGGGACCGCCCCGGACCGCCCGGGACCACGCGGGACCGCCCGGGACCGCCCGGGACCGCCCGGGACCGCCCGGGACCGCCCGAACCACCCGAGACAGCCCGGGACCGCCCGGGACCGCCCGGGACCGCCCGTGACCGCACTGGACCGCCCGGGACCGCTCGGGACCGCCCGGGACCGCCCGGGACCACCCGCGACCGCCCCGGACCGCCCGGGACCGCCCGGGACCGCCCGGGACCGCCCGGGACCGCCCTGGACCGCCGGGACCGCCCGGGACCGCCCGAGACCGCCCGGGACCACCCGGGACCACCCGGGCCCGCCCGGGACCGCCCGGGACCCGCCCCGGACCGCCCGGGACCGCACCCCGGACCGGACCGCCCAGGACCACACCCGGACCGCCCGGGACCGCCCCGACCGCCCGGGACCGCCCGGGACCGCCCGGGACCGCCCCGGACCCCCCGGGACCGCCCTAGAACGCCCGGGACCGCCCGGGACGGCCCGGGACCGACCCGGACCGCCCGGGACCGCCTCGGACCGCCCGGGACCGCCCAGGACCGCCCGGGACCGCCCTGGACCGCCCGGGACCGCCATGGAACGCCCGGGACCGCCCGGGACCGCCCGGGACCACCCGGGACCGCCCGGGACCGCCCTGGACCGCCCCGGACCACCCGGGACCGCCCGGGACTGCCCGGGACCGCCCGGGACCGCCCGGGACCGCCCGGGACCGCTCTGGACCGCCCGGGACCGCCCGGGACTGCCCGGGACCGCCCGGGACTGCCCGGGACCGCCCGGGACCGCCCCGGACTGCCTCGGACCACCCCGGATTGCCCCGGACCGCCCGGGACAGCCTGGGACCGCCCGGGACCGCCCGGGACCGCCCCGGACCGCTCGGGACCGCCCCGGACTGCGCGGGACCGCCCCGGACCGCACGGGACCGCCCGGGACCGCCCAGGAACGCCCGGACCGCCCGGGACCGCCGGGGACCGCCTGGGACCGCCCGGGACCGCTCTGGACTGCCCGAGACCGCCCGGGACTGCCCGGGACCGCCCGGAACCGCCCCGGACCGCCCCGGACCACCCCGGATTGCCCCGGAATGCACCCGGACCGCCTAGGACCACACCCGGACAGCCCGGGACCGCCCCGACCGCCCGGGACCGCCCGGGACCGCCCAGGACCGCCCCGGACCGCCCGGGACCGCCCTAGAACGCCCGGGACCGCCCGGGACCGCCCGGGACCGCCCCGGACCGCCCGGAACCGCCTCGGACCGCCCGGGACCGCCCAGGACCGCCCGGGACCACCCTGGACCGCCCGGGACCGCCCTGGAACGCCCGGGACCGCCCGGGACCGCCCGGGACCGCCCGGGACCGCCCGGAACCGACCAGGACCGCCCGGGACCGCCCGGGACTGCCCGGGACCGCCCGGGACCGCCACGGACCGCCCGGGACCGCCCGGGACCGCCCGGGACCGCCCGGGACCGCCCGGGACCGCCCGTGACCGCACCGGACCGCCCGGGACCGCCCGGGACCGCCCGGGACCGCACGGGACCGCCCAGGACCGCCCCGGACCGCCCGGGACTGCCCCGGACCGCCGGGACCGCCCGGGACCGCCCGGGAGCGCCCGGGACCGCCCGGGACCGCCCCGGACTGCCCGGGACCACCCGGGACCGCCCGGGACCGCCCGTGACCGCCCGGGACCGCCCGGGACTGCCCGAACCACCCGAGACCGCCCGGGACCGCCCGGGACCACCCGTGACCGCACCGGACCGCCCGGGACCGCTCGGGACCGCCCGGGACTGCCCGGGACCACCCGGGACCGCCCCGGACCGCCCGGGACCGCCCGGGACCGCCCGGGACCGCCCGGGACCGCCCTGGACCGCCGGGACCGCCCGGGACCGCCCGAGACCGCCCGGGACCACCCGGGACCGCCCGGGCCCGCCCAGGACCGCCCGGGACCGCCCCGGACCGCCCGGGACCGCACCCGGACCGCCCAGGACCACACCCGGACCGCCCGGGACCGCCCCGACCGCCCGGGACCGCCCGGGACCGCCCGGGACCGCCCCGGACCCCCCGGGACCGCCCTAGAACGCCCGGGACCGCCCGGGACGGCCCGTGACCGCCCCGGACCGCCCGGGACCGCCTCGGACCGCCCGGGACCGCCCAGGACCGCCCGGGACCGCCCTGGACCGCCCGGGACCGCCATGGAACGCCCGGGACCGCCCGGGACCGCCCGGGACCACCCGGGACCGCCCGGAACCGCCCTGGACCGCCCAGGACCGCCCGAGACCGCCCAGGACCGCCCGGGACCGCCCGGGACCGCCCGGGACCGCCCGGGAGCGCCCGGGACCGCCCGGGACCGCCCCGGACTGCCCGGGACCACCCAGGACCGCCCGGGACTGCCCGGGACCGCCCGGGACCGCCCGGGACCGCCCGGGACCGCCCGGGACCGCCCGGGACCGCCCGGGACCGCCCCGGACCACCCGGGACCGCCCGGGACTGCCCGGGACCGCCCGGGACCGCCCGGGACCGCCCGGGACCGCTCTGGACCGCCCGGGACCGCCCGGGACTGCCCGGGACCGCCCGGGACTGCCCGGGACCGCCCGGGACCGCCCCGGACCGCCTCGGACCACCCCGGATTGCCCCGGACCGCCCGGGACAGCCCGGGACCGCCCGGGACCGCCCGGGACCGCCCCGGACCGCCCGGGACCGCCCTGGACTGCCCGGGACCGCCCCGGACCGCCCGGGACCGCCCGGGACCGCCCAGGAACGCCCGGACCGCCCAGGACCGCCGGGGACCGCCTGGAACCGCCCGGGACCGCTCTGGACTGCCCGGGACCGCCCGGGACTGCCCGGGACCGCCCGGGACCGCCCCGGACTGCCCCGGACCACCCCGGATTGCCCCGGAATGCACCCAGACTGCCTAGGACCACACCCGGACAGCCCGGGACCGCCCGACCGCCCGGGACCGCCCGGGACTGCGCGGGACCGCCCCGGACCGCCCGGGACCGCCCTAGAACGCCCGGGACCGCCCGGGACCGCCCGGGACCGCCCCGGACCGCCCCGACCGCCTCGGACCGCCCGTGACCGCCCAGGACCGCACGGGACCACCTTGGACCGCCCGGGACCGCCCTGGAACGCCCGGGACCGCCCGGGACTGCCCGGGACCGCCCGGGACCGCCCTGGACCGCCCAGGACCACCCGGGACCGCCCGGGACCGCCCGGGACCGCCCGGGACTGCCCCGGACCGCCCGGGACCACCCGGGACCGACCAGGACCGCCCGGGACCGCCCGGGACTGCCCGGGACCGCCCGGGACCGCCCGGGACCGCCCGGGACCGGCCGGGACCGCCCCGGACCGCCCGGGACCGCCCGGGACCGCCCCGGACCGCCCGGGACCGCCCGGGACCGCCCGGGACCGCCCGGGACCGCCCGGGATCGCCCGAACCGCCCGAGACCGCCCGGGACCGCCCGGGACCGCCCGGGACCGCCCGTGACCGCACCGGAACGCCCGGGACCGCCCGGGACCGCCCGGGACCGCACGGGACCGCCCAGGACCGCCCCGGACCGCCCGGGACTGCCCCGGACCGCCCGGGACCGCCCGGGACCGCCCGGGAGCACCGGGACCGCCCGGGACCGCCCCGGACCGCCCGGGACCACCCGGGACCGCCCGGGACCGCCCGGGACCGCCCGGGACTGCCCGGGACCGCCCGGGACCGCCCGGGACCGCCCGGGACCGCCCGGGACCGCCCCGGACCGCCCCGGACCGCCCGGGACCGCCCCGGACCGCCCGGGACCGCCCCGGACCGCCCAGGACCGCCCCGGACCGCCCGGGACCGCCTGGGACCGCCCAAGACCGCTCCGGACCGCCCGGGACCGCCCGGGACCGCCCGGGACCGCCCGGGACCGCCCGGGACCGCCCGGGACCGCCCGGGACCGCTCTGGACCGCCCGGGACCGCCCGGGACTGCCCGGGACCGCCCGGGACCGCCCCGGACCGCCCCGGACCACCCCGGATTGCCCCGGACCGCACCCGGACCGCCTAGGACCACACCCGGACAGCCCGGGACCGCCCCGACCGCCCAGGACCGCCCGGGACCGCCCGGGACCGCCCGGGACCGCCCCGGACCGCCCGGGACCGCCCTAGAACGCCGGGGACCGCCCGGGACCGCCCGGGACCGCCCCGGACCGCCCGGGACCGCCTCGGACCGCCCGAGACCGCCCAGGACCGCCCGAGACCACCCTGGACCGCCCGGGACCGCCCTGGAACGCCCGGGACCGCCCGGGACCGCCCGGGACCGCCCGGGACCGCCCGGGACCGCCTGGGACTGCCCGGGACCGCCCTGGACCGCCAGGACCGCCCGGGACCACCCGAGACCGCCCGGGACCACCCGGGACTGCCCGGGACTGCCCGGGACCGCCCGGGACCGCCCCGGACCGCCCGGGACCGCACCCGGACCGCCCAGGACCACACCCGGACAGCCCGGGACCGCCCCGACCGCCAGGGACCGCCCGGGACCGCCCGGGACCGCCCCGGACCGCCCGTGACCGCCCTAGAACGCCCGGGACCGCCTGGGACCGCCCGAGACCGCCCCGGACCGCCCGGGACCGCCTCGGACCGCCCGGGATCGCCCAGGACCGCCCGGGACCGCACTGGACCGCCCGGGACCGCCCTGGAACGCCCGGGACCGCCCGAGACCGCCCGGGACAACCCAGGACCGCCCGGGACCGCCCTAGACAGCCCGGGACCACCCGGGACCGCCTGGGACCGCCCGGCACCGCCCGGGACCGCCCGGGAGCGCCCGGGACCGCCCGGGACCGCCCCGGACCGCCCGGGACCACCCGGGACCGCCCGGGACCGCCCGGGACCGCCCGGGACCGCCCGGGACCGCCCGGGACCGCCCCGGACCGCCCGGGACCGCCCGGGACCGCCTGGGACCGCCCGAGACCGCCCTGGACCGCCGGGACCGCCCGGGACCGCCCGAGACCGCCTGGGACCACCCGGGACTGCCCGGGACTGCCCGGGACCGCCCGGGACCGCCCCGGAGCGCCCGGGACCGCACCCGGACCGCCCAGGACCACACCCCCGACAGCCCGGGACCACCCCGACCACCCGGGACCGCCCGGGACCGCCCGGGACCGCCCCGGACCGCCCGTGACCGCCCTAGAACGCCCTGGACCGCCCGGGACCGCCGGAGACCGCCCCGGACCGCCCGGGACCGCCTCGGACTGCCCGGGACCGCCCAGGACCGCCCGGGACCGCACTGGACCGCCCGGAACCGCCCTGGAACGCCCGGGACCGCCCGAGACCGCCCGGGACCACCCAGGACCGCCCAGGACCGCCCTGGACCGCCCGGGACCACCCGGGACCGCCCGGGACCGCCCGGGACCGCCCAGGACCGCCCGGGACCCCCCGGGAGCGCCCGGGACCGCCCGGGACCGCCCCGGACCGCCCGGGACCGCACCGGACCGCTAGGGACCGCCCGGGACCGCCCGGGACTGCCCCGGACCGCCCGGGACCGCCCGGGACCGCCCCGGACCGCCCCAGACCGCCCAGGACCGCCCCGGACCGCCCGGGACCGCCCGGGACTGCCCGGGACCGCCCGGGACCGCCCGGACCGCCCCGGACCGCCCCGGATTGCCCCGGACCGCCCGGGACCGTCCCGCACCGCCCGGGACCGCCCCGGACCGCCCGGGACCGCCCCGGACCGCCCGGGACCGCCCGGGACCGACCCGGACCGCCCCGGACCGCCCCGGATAGCCCCGAACCGCCCGTGACCGCCCGGGACCGCCCGGGATCGCCCGGGACCGCCCGGGACCGCCCGGGACCGCCCGGGACCGCCCGGGACCGCCCCGAACCGCCCGGGACCGCCCCGGACCGCCCGGGACCACCCCGGACCGACCGGGACCGCCCGGGACCGCCCGGGACCGCCCGGGACCGCCCCGGACCGCCCGGGACCGCCCCGGACCGCCCAGGACCGCCCGGGACCGCCCAGGACCGCCCGGGACCGCCCCGGACCGCCCGGAACCGCCCTAGAACACCCGGGACCGCCCGGGACCGCCCGGGACCGCCCCGGACCGCCCGGGACCGCCTCGGACCGCCCGGGACCGCCCAGGACCGCCAGGGACCACCCTGGACCGCCCGGGACCGCCCTGGAACGCCCGGGACCGCCCGGGACCGCCCGGGACCGCCCGGGACCGCCCTGGACCGCCCGGGACCACCCGGGACCGCCCGGGACCGCCCGGGACCGCCCCGGACCGCCCGGGACCACCCGGGACCGACCAGGACCGCCCGGGACCGCCCGGGACTGCCCGGGACCGCCCGGGACCGCCCGGGACCGCCCGGGACCGCCCGGGACTGCCCCGGACCGCCCGGGACCGCCCGGGACCGCCCCGGACCGCCCGGGACTGCCCGGGACCGCCCGGGACCGCCCGGGACCGCCCAGGACCGCCCGAACCGCCCGAGACCGCCCGGGACCGCCCGGCACCGCCCGGGACCGCCTGGGACCGCACCGGACCGCCCGGGACCACCCGGGACCGCCCGGGACCGCACGGGATCGCCCAGGACCGCCCCGGACCGCCCGGGACTGCCCCGGACAGCCCGGGACCGCCCGGGACCGCCCGGGAGCGCCCGGGAGCGTCCGGGACCGCCCCGGACCGCCCGGGACCAACCGGGACCGCCCGGGACCGCCCGGGACCGCCCGGGACTGCCCGGGACCGCCCGGGACCGCCCGGGACCGCCCGGGACCGCCCCGGACCGCCCCGGACCGCCCGGGACCGCCCCGGACCGCCCGGGACCGCCCCGGACCGCCCAAGACCGCCCCGGACCGCCCGGGACCGCCCGGGACCGCCCAAGACCGCTCCGGACCGCCCGGGACCGCCCCGGACCGCCCAGGACCGCCCCGGACCGCCCGGGACCGCCCCGGACCGCCCAAGACCGCCCCGGACCGCCCGGGACCGCCCGGGACCGCCCAAGACCGCTCCGGACCGCCCGGGACCGCCCGGCACCGTCCGGGACCGCCCCGGACCGCCCGGGACCGCCCCGGACCGCCCGGGACCGCCCCGGACCGCCCGGGACCGCCCCGGACTGCCCGGGACCGCCCCGGACCGCCCGGGACCGCCCCGGACCGCCCGAGACCGCCCGGGACCGCCCAGGACCGCCCGGGACCGCCCGGGACCGCCCCGGACCGCCCTGGACCGCCCCGGACCGCCCGGGACCGCCCCGGACCGCCCGGGACCGCCCGGGACCGCCCGGGACCGCCCGGGACCGCCCGGGACCGCCCCGGACCGCCCGGGACCGCCCGGGACCGCCTGGGACTGCCCGGGACCGCCCTGGACCGCCAGGACCGCCCGGGACCACCCGAGACCGCCCGGGACCACCCGGGACTGCCCGGGACTGCCCAGGACCGCCCGGGACCGCCCCGGACCGCCCGGAACCGCCCTAGAACGCCCGGGACCGCCCGGGACCACCCGGGACTGCCCGGGACCACCCGGGACCGCCCGGGACCGCCCGTGACCGCCCGGGACCGCCCGGGACTGCCCGAACCACCCGAGACCGCCCGGGACCGCCCGGGACCACCCGTGACCGCACCGGACCGCCCGGGACCGCTCCCGGGATCGCCCAGGACCGCCCGGGACCGCACTGGACTGCCCGGGACCGCCCTGGAACGCCCGGGACCGACCGAGACCGCCCGGGACCACCCAGGACCGCCCGGGACCGCCCTAGACAGCCCGGGACCACCCGGGACCGCCCGGGACTGCCCGGGACAGCCCAGGACCGCCCGGGACCGCCCCGGACCGCCCGGGACTGCCCGGGACCGCCTGGGACCGCCCGGGACCGCCCTGGACCGCCGGGACCGCCCGGGACCGCCTGAGACCGCCCGGGACCACCCGGGACTGCCCGGGACTGCCCGGGACCGCCCGGGACCGCCCCGGAGCGCCCGGGACCGCACCCGGACCGCCCAGGACCACACCCGGACAGCCCGGGACCACCCCAACCGCCCGGGACTGCCCGGGACCGCCGGGACCGCCCCGGACCGCCCGTGACCGCCCTAGAACGCCCCTGGACCGCCCGGGACCGCCGGAGACCGCCCCGGACCGCCCGGGACCGCCTCGGACCGCCCGGGACCGCCCAGGACCGCCCCGGGACCGCACTGGACCGCCCGGGACCGCCCTGGAACGCCCGGGACCGCCCGAGACCGCCCGGGACCACCCAGGACCGCCCAGGACCGCCCTGGACCGCCCTGGACCACCCGGGACCGCCCGGGACCGCCCGGGACCGCCCAGGACCGCCCGGGACCCCCCGGGAGCGCCCGGGACCGCCCGGGACCGCCCCGGACCGCCCGGGACCACCCGGGACCGCCCGGGACCGCCCGGGACCGCCCGTGACTGCCCGGACCGCCTGGGACCGCCCGGGACCGCCCGGGACCGCCCGGGACCGCCCCGGACCGCCCGGGACCGCCCGGGACCGCCCCGGACCGCCCGGGACTGCCCGGGACCGCCCAGGACCGCCCGGGACCGCCCGGGACCGCCCTAACTGCCCGAGACCGCCCGGGACCGCCCGGAATGCCCGGGACCGCCCGGGACCGCAACGGACCGCCCGGGATCGCCCGGGACCGCCCGGGACCGCACAGGACCGCCCGGGACCGCCCCGGACCGCCCGGGACCGGCCCGGACCGACCGGGACCGCCCCGGACCGCCCGGGACCGCACCGGACCGCTAGGGACCGCCCGGGACCACCCGGGACCGCCCCGGACCGCCCGGGACCGCCCGGGACCCGCCCCGGACCGCCCCAGACCGCCCAGGACCGCCCCGGACCGCCCGGGACCGCCCGGGACCGCCCGGGACCGCCCTGGACCGCCCGGGACCACCCGGGACCGCCCGGGACCGCCCGGGACCGCCCCGGACCGCCCGGGACCACCCGGGACCGACCAGGACCGCCCAGGACCGCCCGGGACTGCCCGGGACCGCCCGGGACCGCCCGGGACCGCCCGGGACTGCCCGGGACTGCCCGGACCGCCCGGGACCGCCCGAGACCGCCCCGGACCGCCGGGACTGCCCGGGACCGCCCGGGACCGCCCGGGACCGCCCAGGACCGCCCGAACCGCCCGAGACCGCCCGGGACCGCCCGGCACCGCCCGGGACCGCCTGGGACCGCACCGGACCGCCCGGGACCGCCCGGGACCGCCCGGGACCGCACGGGATCGCCCAGGACCGCCCCGGACCGCCCGGGACTGCCCCGGACAGCCCGGGACCGCCCGGGACCGCCCGGGAGCGCCCGGGAGCGCCCGGGACCGCCCCGGACCGCCCAGGACCAACCGCGACCGCCCGGGACCGCCCGGGACCGCCCGGGACTGCCCGGGACCGCCCGGGACCGCCCGGGACCGCCCGGGACCGCCCCGGACCGCCCCGGACCGCCTGGGACAGCCCCGGACCGCCCGAGACCGCCCCGGACCGCCCAAGACCGCCCGGACCGCCCGGGACCGCCCGGGACCGCCCAAGACCGCTCCGGACCGCCCGGGACCGCCCGGGACCGCCCGGGACCGCCCGGGACCGCCCGTGACCGCTCTGGACCGCCCGGGACCGCCCGGGACTGCCCGGGGACCGCCCGGGACCGCCCCGGACCGCCCCGGACCACGCCGGATTGCCCCGGACCGTCCGGGACCGCCCCGGACCGCCCGGGACCGCCCCGGACCGCCCGGGACCGCCCCGGACCGCCCGGGACCGCCCCGGACTGCCCGGGACCGCCCCGGACCGCCCGGGACCGCCCCGGACCGCCCGAGACTGCCCGGGACCGCCCGGGACCGCCCGGGACCGCCCGGGACCGCCCCGGACCGCCCTGGACCGCCCCGGACCGCCCGGGACCGCCCCGGACCGCCCGGGACCGCCCGGGACCGCCCGGGACCGCCCGGGACCGCCCGGGACCGCCCGGGACCGCCTGGGACTGCCCGGGACCGCCCTGGACCGCCAGGACCGCCCGGGACCACCCGAGACCGCCCGGGACCACCAGGGACTGCCCGGGACTGCCCGGGACCGCCCGGGACCGCCCCGGACCGCCCGGGACCGCACGCGGACCGCCCAGGACCACACCCGGACAGCCCGGGACCGCCCCGACCGCCAGGGACCGCCCGGGACCGCCCGGGACCGCCCCGGACCGCCCGTGACCGCCCTAGAACGCCCGGGACCGCCCGGGACCGCCCGAGACCGCCCCGGACCGCCCGGGACCGCCTCGGACCGCCCGGGATCGCCCAGGACCGCCCGGGACCGCACTGGACCGCCCGGGACCGCCCTGGAACGCCCGGGACCGCCCGAGACCGCCCGGGACCACCCAGGACCGCCCAGGACCGCACTAGACAGCCCGGGACCACCCGGGACCGCCCGGGACCGCCCGGGACCGCCCGGGACCACCCGGGAGCGCCCGGGACCGCCCGGGACCGCTCCGGACCGCCGGGACCACCCGGGACCGCCCGGGACCGCCCGGGACCGCCCGGGACCGCCCGGGACCGCCCGGGACCGCCCCGGACCGCCCGGGACCGCCCGGCACCGCCTGGGACCGCCCGAGACCGCCCTGGACCGCCGGGACCGCCCGGGACCGCCCGAGACCGCCCGGGACCACCCGGGACTGCCCGGGACTGCCCGGGACCGCCGGGACCGCCCCGGAGAGCCCGGGACCGCACCCGGACCGCCCAGGACCACACCCCCGACAGCCCGGGACCACCCCGACCGCCCGGGACCGCCCGGGACCGCCCGGGACCGCCCCGGACCGCCCGTGACCGCCCTAGAACGCCCTGGACCGCCCGGGACCGCCGGAGACCGCCCCGGACCGCCCGGACCGCCTCGGACCGCCCGGGACCGCCCAGGACCGCCCGGGACCGCACTGGACCGCCCGGGACCGCCCTGGAACGCCCGGGACCGCCCGAGACCGCCCGGGACCACCCAGGACCGCCCAGGACCGCCCTGGACCGCCCGGGACCACCCGGGACCGCCCGGGACCGCCCGGGACCGCCCAGGACCGCCCGGGACCCCCCGGGAGCGCCTGGGACCGCCCGGGACCGCCCCGGACCGCCTGGGACCGCACCGGACCGCTAGGGACCGCCCGGGACCGCCCGGGACTGCCCCGGACCGCCCGGGACCACCCGGGACCGCCCCGGACCGCCCCAGACCGCCCAGGACCGCCCCGGACCGCCCGGGACCGCCCGGGACTGCCCGGGACCGCCCGGGACCGTCCCGCACCGCCCGGGACCGCCCCGGACCGCCCGGGACCGCCCCGGACCGCCGGGACCGCCCGGGACCGACCCGGACCGCCCCGGACCGCCCCGGATAGCCCCGAACCGCCCGTGACCGCCCGGGACCGCCCGGGACCGCCCGGGACCGCCCGGGACCGCCCGGGACCGCCCGGGACCGCCCGAACCGCCCGGGACCGCCCCGGACCGCCCGGGACCACCCCGGACCGACCGGGACCGCCCGGGACCGCCCGGGACCGCCCGGGACCGCCCGGGACCGCCCCGGACCGCCCGGGACCGCCCCGGACCGCCCAGGACCGCCGGGACCGCCCAGGACCGCCCCGGGACCGCCCCGGACCGCCCGGAACCGCCCTAGAACACCAGGGACCGCCCGGGACCGCCCGGGACCGCCCCGGACCGCCCGGGACCGCCTCGGACCGCCCGGGACCGCCCAGGACCGCCAGGGACCACCCTGGACCGCCCGGGACCGCCCTGGAACGCCCGGGACCGCCCGGGACCGCCCGGGACCGCCCGGGACCGCCCTGGGACCGCCCGGGACCACCCGGGACCGCCCGGGACCGCCCGGGACCGCCCCGGACCGCCCGGGACCACCCGGGACCGACCAGGACCGCCCGGGACCGCCCGGGACTGCCCGGGACCGCCCGGGACCGCCCGGGACCGCCCGGGACCGCCCGGGACTGCCCCGGACCGGCCGGGACCGCCCGGGACCGCCCCGGACCGCCCGGGACTGCCCGGGCCGCCCGGGACCGCCCGGGACCGCCCAGGACCGCCCGAACCGCCCGAGACCGCCCGGGACCGCCCGGCACCGCCCGGGACCGCCTGGGACCGCACCGGACCGCCCGGGACCGCCCGGGACCGCCCGGGACCGCACGGGATCGCCCAGGACCGCCCCGGACCGCCCGGGACTGCCCCGGACAGCCCGGGACCGCCCGGGACCGCCCGGGAGCGCCCGGGAGCGTCCGGGACCGCCCCGGACCGCCCGGGACCAACCCGGGACCGCCCGGGACCGCCCGGGACCGCCCGGGACTGCCCGGGACCGCCCGGGACCGCCCGGGACCGCCCGGGACCGCCCCGGACCGCCCCGGACCGCCCGGGACCGCCCCGGACCTCCCGGGACCGCCCCGGACCGCCCAAGACCGCCCCGGACCGCCCGGGACCGCCCGGGACCGCCCATGACCGCTCCGGACCGCCCGGGACCGCCCCGGACCGCCCGGGACCGCCCCGGACCGCCCGGGACCGCCCCGGACCGCCCAAGACCGCCCTGGACCGCCCGGGACCGCCCGGGACCGCCCAAGACCGCTCCGGACCGCCCGGGACCGCCCGGACCGTCCGGGACCGCCCCGGACCGCCCGGGACCGCCCCGGACCGCCCGGGACCGCCCCGGACCGCCCGGGACCGCCCCGGACTGCCCGGGACCGCCCCGGACCGCCCGGGACCGCCCCGGACCGCCCGAGACCGCCCGGGACCGCCCGGGACCGCCCGGGACCGCCCGGGACCGCCCCGGACCGCCCTGGACCGCCCCGGACCGCCCGGGACCGACCCGGACCGCCCGGGACCGCCCGGGACCGCCCGGGACCGCCCGGGACCGCCCGGGACCGCCCTGGACCGCCTGGGACCGCACCGGACCGCTAGGGACCGCCCGGGACCGCCCGGGACTGCCCCGGACCGCCCGTGACCACCCGGGACCGCCCCGGACCGCCCCAGACCGCCCAGGACCGCCCCGGACCGCCCGGGACCGCCCGGGACTGCCCGGGACCGCCCGGGACCGTCCCGCACCGCCCGGGACCGCCCCGGACCGCCCGGGACCGCCCCGGACCGCCCGGGACCGCCCGGGACCGACCCGGACCGCCCCGGACCGCTCCGGATAGCCCCGAACCGCCCGTGACCGCCCGGGACCGCCCGGGACCGCCCGGGACCGCCCGGGACCGCCCGGGACCGCCGACCGCCCGGGACCGCCCCGAACCGCCCGGGACCGCCCCGGACCGCCCGGGACCACCCCGGACCGACCGGGACCGCCCGGGACCGCCCGGGACCGCCCGGGGACCGCCCGGGACCGCCCCGGACCGCCCGGGACCGCCCCGGGACCGCCCAGGACCGCCCGGGACCGCCCAGGACCGCCCGGGACCGCCCCGGACCGCCCGGAACCGCCCTAGAACACCAGGGACCGCCCGGGACCGCCCGGGACCGCCCGGGACCGCCCCGGACCGCCCGGGACCGCCTCGGACCGCCCGGGACCGCCCAGGACCGCCAGGGACCACCCTGGACCGCCCGGGACCGCCCTGGAACGCCCGGGACCGCCCGGGACCGCCCGGGACCGCCCGGGACCGCCCTGGACCGCCCGGGACCACCCGGGACCGCCCGGGACCGCCCGGGACCGCCCCGGACCGCCCGGGACCACCCGGGACCGACCAGGACCGCCCGGGACCGCCCGGGACTGCCCGGGACCGCCCGGGACCGCCCGGGACCGCCCGGGACCGCCCGGGACTGCCCCGGACCGGCCGGGACCGCCCGGGACCGCCCCGGACCGCCCGGGACTGCCCGGGACCGCCCGGGACCGCCCGGGACCGCCCAGGACCGCCCGAACCGCCCGAGACCGCCCGGGACCGCCCGGCACCGCCCGGGACCGCCTGGGACCGCACCGGACCGCCCGGGACCGCCCGGGACCGCCCGGGACCGCACGGGATCGCCCAGGACCGCCCCGGACCGCCCGGGACTGCCCCGGACAGCCCGGGACCGCCCGGGACCGCCCGGGAGCGCCGGAGCGTCCGGGACCGCCCCGGACCGCCCGGGACCACCGGGACCGCCCGGGACCGCCCGGGACCGCCCGGGACTGCCCGGGACCGCCCGGGACCGCCCGGGACCGCCCGGGACCGCCCCGGACCGCCCCGGACCGCCCGGGACCGCCCCGGACCTCCCGGGACCGCCCCGGACCGCCCAAGACCGCCCCGGACCGCCCGGGACCGCCCGGGACCGCCCATGACCGCTCCGGACCGCCCGGGACCGCCCCGGACCGCCCGGGACCGCCCCGGACCGCCCGGGACCGCCCCGGACCGCCCAAGACCGCCCTGGACCGCCCGGGACCGCCCGGGACCGCCCAAGACCGCTCCGGACCGCCCGGGACCGCCCGGGACCGTCCGGGACCGCCCCGGACCGCCCGGGACCGCCCCGGACCGCCCGGGACCGCCCCGGACCGCCCGGGACCGCCCCGGACTGCCCGGGACCGCCCCGGACCGCCCGGGACCGCCCCGGACCGCCCGAGACC
Organism: Petromyzon marinus; assembly: GCF_048934315.1. Lineage (NCBI taxonomy): Eukaryota > Metazoa > Chordata > Hyperoartia > Petromyzontiformes > Petromyzontidae > Petromyzon > Petromyzon marinus. Next base: position 37,898 of record NW_027423381.1, read on the forward strand.
GCCCGGGACCGCCCGGGACCGCCCGGGACCGCCCGGGACCGCCCCGGACCGCCCTGGACCGCCCCGGACCGCCCGGGACCGACCCGGACCGCCCGGGACCGCCCGGGACCGCCCGGGGACCGCCCGGGACCGCCCGGGACCGCCCGGGACCGCCTCGGACCGCCCGGGACCGCCCGGGACCGCCTGGGACTGCCCGGGACCGCCCTGGACCGCCAGGACCGCCCGGGACCACCCGAGACCGCCCGGGACCACCCGGGACTGCCCGGGACTGCCCGGGACCGCCCGGGACCGCCCCGGACCGCCCGGGACCGCACCCGGACCGCCCAGGACCACACCCGGACAGCCCGGGACCGCCCCCGACCGCCAGGGACCGCCCGGGACCGCCCGGGACCGCCCCGGACCGCCCGTGACCGCCCTAGAACGCCCGGACCGCCCGGGACCGCCCGAGACCGCCCCGGACCGCCCGGGACCGCCTCGGACCGCCCGGGACCGCCCAGGACCGCCCGGGACCGCACTGGACCGCCCGGGACCGCCCTGGAACGCCCGGGACCGCCCGAGACCGCCCGGGACCACCCAGGACCGCCCAGGACCGCCCTGGACCGCCCGGGACCACCCGGGACCGCCCGGGACCGCCCGGGACCGCCCAGGACCGCCCGGGACCCCCCGGGAGCGCCCGGGACCGCCCGGGACCGCCCCGGACCGCCCGGGACCACCCGGGACCGCCCGGGACCGCCCGGGACCGCCCGTGACTGCCCGGGACCGCCCGGGACCGCCCGGGACCGCCCGGGACCCGCCCCGGACCGCCCGGGACCGCCCGGGACCGCCCCGGACCGCCCGGGACTGCCCGGGACCGCCCCGGACCGCCCGGGACTGCCCGGGACCGCCCGGGACCGCCCGGGACCGCCCAGGACCGCCCCGGACCGCCCGGGACTGCCCGGGACCGCCCTGGACCGCCCGGGACCGCCCAGGACCGCCCGAACCGCCCGAGACCGCCCGGGACCGCCCGGCACCGCCCGGGATCGCCTGGGACCGCACCGGACCGCCCGGGACCGCCCGGGACCGCCCGGGACCGCACGGGATCGCCCAGGACCGCCCCGGACCGCCCGGGACTGCCCCGGACAGCCCGGGACCGCCCGGGACCGCCCGGGAGCGCCCGGGAGCGTCCGGGACCGCCCCGGACCGCCCGGGACCAACCGGGACCGCCCGGGACCGCCCGGGACCGCCCGGGACTGCCCGGGACCGCCCGGGACCGCCCGGGACCGCCCGGGACCGCCCCGGGACCGCCCCGGACCGCCCGGGACCGCCCCGACCTCCCGGGACCGCCCCGGACCCCCAAGACCGCCCCGGACCGCCCGGGACCGCCCGGGACCGCCCATGACCGCTCCGGACCGCCCGGGACCGCCCCGGACCGCCCGGGACCGCCCCGGACCGCCCGGGACCGCCCGGACCGCCCAAGAACCGCCCTGGACCGCCCGGGACCGCCCGGGACCGCCCAAGACCGCTCCGGACCGCCCGGGACCGCCCGGGACCGTCCGGGACCGCCCCGGACCGCCCGGGACCGCCCCGGACCGCCCGGGACCGCCCCGGACCGCCCAGGACCGCCCCGGACTGCCCGGGACCGCCCCGGACCGCCCGGGACCGCCCCGGACCGCCCGAGACCGCCCGGGACCGCCCGGGACCGCCCGGGACCGCCCGGGACCGCCCCGGACCGCCCTGGACCGCCCCGGACCGCCCGGGACCGACCCGGACCGCCCGGGACCGCCCGGGACCGCCCGGGACCGCCCGGGACCGCCCGGGGACCGCCGGGACCGCCCCGGACCGCCCGGGACCGCCCGGGACCGCCTGGGACTGCCGGGACCGCCCTGGACCGCCAGGACCGCCCGGGACCACCCGAGACCGCCCGGGACCACCCGGGACTGCCCGGGACTGCCCGGGACCGCCCGGGACCGCCCCGGACCGCCCGGGACCGCACCCGGACCGCCCAGGACCACACCCGGACAGCCCGGGACCGCCCCGACCGCCAGGGACCGCCCGGGACCGCCCGGGACCGCCCCGGACCGCCCGTGACCGCCCTAGAACGCCCGGGACCGCCCGGGACCGCCCGAGACCGCCCCGGACCGCCCGGGACCGCCTCGGACCGCCCGGGATCGCCCAGGACCGCCCGGGACCGCACTGGACCGCCCGGGACCGCCCTGGAACGCCCGGGACCGCCCGAGACCGCCCGGGACCACCCAGGACCGCCCGGGACCGCCCTAGACAGCCCGGGACCACCCGGGACCGCCCGGGACCGCCCGGGACCGCCCGGGACCGCCCGGGACCGCCCCGGACCGCCCGGGACCGCCCGGGACCGCCTGGGACTGCCCGGGACCGCCCTGGACCGCCGGGGACCGCCCGGGACCGCCCGAGACCGCCCGGGACCACCCGGGACTGCCCGGGACTGCCCGGGACCGCCCGGGACCGCCCCGGAGCCCCGGGACCGCACCCGGACCGCCCAGGACCACACCCGGACATCCCGGGACCACCCCGACCGCCCGGACCGCCCGGGACCGCCGGGACCGCCCCGGACCGCCCGTAACCGCCCTAGAACGCCCTGGACCGCCCCGGGACCGCCGGAGACCGCCCCGGACCGCCCGGGACCGCCTCGGACCGGCCGGGACCGCCCAGGACCGCCCGGGACCGCACTGGACCGCCCGGGACCGCCCTGGAACGCCCGGGACCGCCCGAGACCGCCCGGGACCACCCAGGACCGCCCAGGACCGCCCTGGACCGCCCGGGACCACCCGGGACCGCCCGGGACCGCCCGGGACCGCCCAGGACCGCCCGGGACCCCCCGGGAGCGCCCGGGACCGCCCGGGACCGCCCCGGACCGCCCGGGACACCCGGGACCGCCCGGGACCGCCCGGGACCGCCCGTGACTGCCCGGGACCGCCCGGGACCGCCCGGGACCGCCCGGGACCGCCCCGGACCGCCCGGGACCGCCCGGGACCGCCCCGGACCGCCCGGGACTGCCCGGGACCGCCCGGGACCGCCCGGGACCGCCCGGGACCGCCCGAACTGCCCGAGACCGCCCGGGACCGCCCGGGAATGCCCGGGACCGCCCGGGACCGCAACGGACCGCCCGGGATCGCCCGGGACCGCCCGGGACCGCACAGGACCGCCCGGGACCGCCCCGGACCGCCCGGGACCGGCCCGGACCGCCCGGGACCGCCCCGGACCGCCCGGGACCGCACCGGACCGCTAGGGACCGCCCGGGACCGCCCGGGACCGCCCCGGACCGCCCGGGACCGCCCGGGACCGCCCCGGACCGCCCAGACCGCCCAGGACCGCCCCGGACCGCCCGGGACCGCCCGGGACCGCCCGGGACCGCCCGGGACCGCCCCGGACCGCCCGGGACCGCCCGGGACCGCCCGGGACCGCCCGGGACCGCCCTGGACCGCTGGGACCGCCCGGGACCGCCCGAGACCGCCCGGGACCACCCGGGACCACCCGGGACCGCCCGGGACCGCCCGGGACTGCCCCGGACCGCCCGGGACCACACCCGGACCGCCCAGGACCACACCCGGACCGCCAGGGACCGCCCCGACCGCCCGGGACCGCCCGGGACCGCCCGGGACCGCCCGGGACCGCCCCGGACCACCCGGGACCGCCCTTGAACGCCCGGGACCGCCCGGGACCACCCGGGACCGCCCCGGACCGCCCGGGACCGCCTCGGACCGCCCGGGACCGCCCAGGACCGCACGGGACCGCCCTGGACCGCCCGGGACCGCCCGTGACCGCCCCGGACCGCCCGGGACCGCCACGGACCGCCCGGGACCGCCCCGGACCGCCCGGGACCGCCCCGGACCGCCCGGGACCGCCCGGGACCGCACGGGACCGCCCGGGACCGCCCGGGACCGCCCGGGACCGCCCGGGACCGCTCTGGACCGCCCAAGACCGCCCGGGACTGCCCGGGACCGCCCGGGACTGCCCCGGACCGCCCCGGACCGCCCCGGATTGCCCCGGACCACACGGGACCGCCGCGGACCGCCCGGGACCGCCCCGGACCACCCGGGACCGCTCCGGACAGCCCGGGACCGCCCGGGAACGCCCCGGACCGCCCCGGACCGCCCCGGATTGCCCCGGACCGCCCGGGACCGCCCCGGACCGCCCGGGACTGCCCCGGACCGCCCGGGACCGCCCCGGACCGCCCGGGACCGCCCTGCACCGCCCAGGGCCGCCCCGGACCGCCCGGGACCGCCCCGGACCGCCCGGGACCGCCCGGGACCGCCCGGGACCGCCCGGGACGCCCCGGACCGCCCGGGACCGCCCGGGACCGCCCGGGACCGCCCGGGACCGCCCTGGACCGCCGGGACCGCCCGGGACCGCCCGAGACCGCCCGGGACCACCCGGGACCGCCCGGGACCGCCCGGGACCGCCCGGGACCGTCCCGGACCGCCCGGGACCGCCCCGGACCGCCCGGGACCGCCCCGGACCGCCCGGGACCGCCCGGGACCGCCCGGGACCGCCCGGGACCGCCCTGGACCGCCGGGACCGCCCGGGACCGTCCGAGACCGCCCGGGACCACCCGGGACCGCCTGGGACCGCCCCGGACCGCCCGGGACCGCCCCGGACTGCCCGGGACTGCCCCGGACCGCCCGGGACCACCCCGGACCGCCCGGGAACCGCCCGGGACCGCCCGAGACTGCCCAGACCGCCCGGGACCGCCCGGGACCGCCCGGGACTGCCCGGGACCGCCCGGGACCGCCCGGGACCGCCCGGGACCGCCCCGGACCGCCCGGGACCGCCCCGGACCGCCCAGGACCGCCCGGGACCGCCCAGGACCGCCCGGGACCGCCCGGGACTGCCCGGGGACCGCCCGGGACCGCCCTAGACCGCCCGGGACCGCTCTGGACCGCCCGGGACCGCCCGGGACTGCCCGGGACCGCCCGGGACCGCCCTGGACCGCCCCGGATTGCACCGGACCGCCCGGGACCGCCCCGGACCGCCCGGGACCGCCCCGGATCGCCCGGGACCGCCCCGGACCGCCCAGGGACCGCCCCGGACCGCCCGGGACCGCCCCGGACCGCCCGGGACCGCCTCGGACCGCCCGGGACCGACCGGGACCGCCCCGGACCGCCCGGGACCACCCGGGACCGCCCGGGACCGCCCGGGACCGCCCGGGGACCGTCCCGGACCGCCCGGGACCGCCCCGGACCGCCCGGGACCGCCCGGACCGCCCGGGACCGCCCGGGACCGCCCGGGACCGCCCGGGACCGCCTGGACCGCCGGGACCGCCCGGGACCGCCCGAGGCCGCCCGGGACCACCCGGGACCGCCCGGGACCGCCCCGGACCGCCCGGGACCGCCCGGACTGCCCGGGACTGCCCCGGACCGCCCGGGAACACCCCGGACCGCCCGGGAACGCCCGGGACCGCCCGAGACTGCCCCAGACCGCCTGGGACCGCCCGGGACCGCCCGGGACTGCCCGGGACCGCCGGGACCGCCCGGACCGGCCCGGGACCGCCCCGGACCGCCCGGGACCGCCCCGGACCGCCCAGGACCGCCCGGGACCGCCCAGGACCGCCCGGGACCGCCCGGGACTGCCCGGGACCGCCCGGGACCGCCCTAGACCGCCCGGGACCGCTCTGGACCGCCCGGGACCGCCCGGGACTGCCCGGGACCGCCCGGGACTGCCCTGGACCGCCCCGGATTGCACCGGACCGCCCGGGACCGCCCCGGACCGCCCGGGACCGCCCCGGATCGCCCGGGACCGCCCCGGACCGCCCAGGACCGCCCCGGACCGCCTAGGACCGCCCCGGACCGCCCGGGACCGCCCCGGACCGCCCGGGACCGACCGGGACCGCCCGGGACCGCCCGGGACCGCCCGGGACCGCCCGGGACTGCCCCGGACCGCCCGGGACCGCCCGGGACCGCCTGGGACCGCCCGGGACCGCCCTGGACCGCCGGGACCGCCCGGGACCGCCCGAGACCGCCCGGGACCACCCGGGACTGCCCGGGACCGCCCGGGACCGCCCGGAACTGCCCCGGACCGCCCGGGACCACACCCGGACCGCCCAGGACCACACCCGGACCGCCCGGGACCGCCCCGACCGCCCGGGACCGCCCGGGACCGCCCGGGACCGCCCCGGACCGCCCGGGACCGCCTCGGACCGCCCGGGACCGCCCAGGACCGCCCGGGACCGCCCTGGACCGCCGGGGACCGCCCAGGACCGCCCCGGACCGCCCGGGACCGCCCCGGACCGCCCAGGACCGCCCCGGACCGCCCGGGACCGCCCGGGACCGCCCGGGACCGCCCGGGACCGCCCGGGACCGCCCGGTACCGCTCTGGACCGCCCAGGACCGCCCGGGACTGCCCGGGACCGCCCGGGACTGCCCCGGACCGCCCCGGACCGCCCCGGATTGCCCCGGACCGCCCGGGACCGCCCCGGACCGCCCGGGACCGCCCCGGACCACCCGGGACCGCCCCGGACCGCCCGGGACCGCCCGGGAACGCCCCGGACCGCCCCGGACCGCCCCGGATTGCCCCGGACCGCCCGGGACCGGCCGGGACTGCCCGTGACCGCCCGGGACCGCCCCGGACCGCCCGGGACCGCACCCGGACCGCCCAGGACCACACCCGGACATCCCGGGACCGCCCCGACCGCCCGGGACCGCCCGGGACCGCCCGGGACCGCCCCGGACCGCCCGGGACCGCCCTAGAATGCCCGGGACCGCCCAGGACCGCCCGAGACCGCCCCGGACCGCCCGGGACCACCTCGGACCGCCCGGGACCGCCCAGGACCGCCCGGGACCGCACTGGACCGCCCGGGACCGCCCTGGAACGCCCGGGACCGCCCGAGACCGCCCGGGAACACCCGGGACCGCCCGGGACCGCCCCGGACCGCCCGGGACCGCCCCGGACTGCCCGGGACTGCCCCGGACCGCCCGGGACCACCCCGGACCGCCCGGGAACGCCCGGGACCGCCCGAGACTGCCCCAGACCGCCTGGGACCGCCCGGGACCGCCCGGGACTGCCCGGGACCGCCCGGGACCGCCCGGGACCGCCCGGGACCGCCCCGGACCGCCCGGGACCGCCCCGGACCGCCCAGGACCGCCCGGGACCGCCCAGGACCGCCCGGGACCGCCCGGGACTGCCCGGGACCGCCCGGGACCGCCCTAGACCGCCCGGGACCGCTCTGGACCGCCCGGGACCGCCCGGGACTGCCCGGGACCGCCCGGGACCGCCCTGGACCGCCCCGGATTGCACCGGACCGCCCGGGACCGCCCCGGACCGCCCGGGACCACCCCGGATCGCCCGGGACCGCCCCGGACCGCCCAGGACCGCCCCGGACCGCCCGGGACCGCCCCGGACCGCCCGGGACCGCCCCGGACCGCCCGGGACCGACCGGGACCGCCCCGGACCGCCCGGGACCACCCGGGACCGCCCGGGACCGCCCGGGACCGCCCGGGACCGTCCCGGACCGCCCGGGACCGCCCCGGACCGCCCGGGACCGCCCCGGACCGCCCGGGACCGCCCGGGACCGCCCGGGACCGCCCGGGACCGCCCTGGACCGCTGGGACCGCCCGGGACCGCCCGAGACCGCCCGGGACCACCCGGGACCGCCCGGGACCGCCCCGGACCGCCCGGGACCGCCCCGGACTGCCCGGGACTGCCCCGGACCGCCCGGGACCACCCCGGACCGCCCGGGAACGCCCGGGACCGCCCGAGACTGCCCCAGACCGCCTGGGACCGCCCGGGACCGCCCGGGACTGCCCGGGACCGCCCGGGACCGCCCGGGACCGCCCGGGACCGCCCCGGACCGCCCGGGACCGCCCCGACCGCCCGGGACCGCCCGGGACCGCCCGGGACCGCCCCGGACCGCCCGGGACCGCCTCGGACCGCCCGGGACCGCCCAGGACCGCCCGGGACCGCCCTGGACCGCCGGGGACCGCCCAGGACCGCCCCGGACCGCCCGGGACCGCCCCGGACCGCCCAGGACCGCCCCGGACCGCCCGGGACCGCCCGGGACCGCCCGGGACCGCCCGGGACCGCCCGGGACCGCCCGGTACCGCTCTGGACCGCCCAGGACCGCCCGGGACTGCCCGGGACCGCCCGGGACTGCCCCGGACCGCCCCGGACCGCCCCGGATTGCCCCGGACCGCCCGGGACCGCCCCGGACCGCCCGGGACCGCCCCGGACCACCCGGGACCGCCCCGGACCGCCCGGGACCGCCCGGGAACGCCCCGGACCGCCCCGGACCGCCCCGGATTGCCCCGGACCGCCCGGGACCGGCCGGGACTGCCCGTGACCGCCCGGGACCGCCCCGGACCGCCCGGGACCGCACCCGGACCGCCCAGGACCACACCCGGACATCCCGGGACCGCCCCGACCGCCCGGGACCGCCCGGGACCGCCCGGGACCGCCCCGGACCGCCCGGGACCGCCCTAGAATGCCCGGGACCGCCCAGGACCGCCCGAGACCGCCCCGGACCGCCCGGGACCACCTCGGACCGCCCGGGACCGCCCAGGACCGCCCGGGACCGCACTGGACCGCCCGGGACCGCCCTGGAACGCCCGGGACCGCCCGAGACCGCCCGGGAACACCCGGGACCGCCCGGGACCGCCCCGGACCGCCCGGGACCGCCCCGGACTGCCCGGGACTGCCCCGGACCGCCCGGGACCACCCCGGACCGCCCGGGAACGCCCGGGACCGCCCGAGACTGCCCCAGACCGCCTGGGACCGCCCGGGACCGCCCGGGACTGCCCGGGACCGCCCGGGACCGCCCGGGACCGCCCGGGACCGCCCCGGACCGCCCGGGACCGCCCCGGACCGCCCAGGACCGCCCGGGACCGCCCAGGACCGCCCGGGACCGCCCGGGACTGCCCGGGACCGCCCGGGACCGCCCTAGACCGCCCGGGACCGCTCTGGACCGCCCGGGACCGCCCGGGACTGCCCGGGACCGCCCGGGACCGCCCTGGACCGCCCCGGATTGCACCGGACCGCCCGGGACCGCCCCGGACCGCCCGGGACCACCCCGGATCGCCCGGGACCGCCCCGGACCGCCCAGGACCGCCCCGGACCGCCCGGGACCGCCCCGGACCGCCCGGGACCGCCCCGGACCGCCCGGGACCGACCGGGACCGCCCCGGACCGCCCGGGACCACCCGGGACCGCCCGGGACCGCCCGGGACCGCCCGGGACCGTCCCGGACCGCCCGGGACCGCCCCGGACCGCCCGGGACCGCCCCGGACCGCCCGGGACCGCCCGGGACCGCCCGGGACCGCCCGGGACCGCCCTGGACCGCTGGGACCGCCCGGGACCGCCCGAGACCGCCCGGGACCACCCGGGACCGCCCGGGACCGCCCCGGACCGCCCGGGACCGCCCCGGACTGCCCGGGACTGCCCCGGACCGCCCGGGACCACCCCGGACCGCCCGGGAACGCCCGGGACCGCCCGAGACTGCCCCAGACCGCCTGGGACCGCCCGGGACCGCCCGGGACTGCCCGGGACCGCCCGGGACCGCCCGGGACCGCCCGGGACCGCCCCGGACCGCCCGGGACCGCCCCGGACCACCCAGGACCGCCCGGGACCGCCCAGGACCGCCCGGGACCGCCCGGGACTGCCCGGGACCGCCCGGGACCGCCCTAGACCGCCCGGGACCGCTCTGGACCGCCCGGGACCGCCCGGGACTGCCCGGGACCGCCCGGGACCGCCCTGGACCGCCCCGGATTGCACCGGACCGCCCGGGACCGCCCCGGACCGCCCGGGACCGCCCCGGATCGCCCGGGACCGCCCCGGACCGCCCAGGACCGCCCCGGACCGCCCGGGACCGCCCCGGACCGCCCGGGACTGCCCCAGACCGCCCGGGACCGACCGGGACCGCCCGGGACCGCCCGGGACCGCCCGGGACCGCCCGGGACTGCCCCGGACCGCCCGGGACCGCCCGGGACCGCCTGGGACCGCCCGGGACCGCCCTGGACCGCCGGGACCGCCCGGGACCGCCCGAGACCGCCCGGGACCACCCGGGACTGCCCGGGACCGCCCGGGACCGCCCGGAACTGCCCCGGACCGCCCGGGACCACACCCGGACCGCCCAGGACCACACCCGGACCGCCCGGGACCGCCCCGACCGCCCGGGACCGCCCGGGACCGCCCGGGACCGCCCCGGACCGCCCGGGACCGCCTCGGACCGCCCGGGACCGCCCAGGACCGCCCGGGACCGCCCTGGACCGCCGGGGACCGCCCAGGACCGCCCCGGACCGCCCGGGACCGCCCCGGACCGCCCAGGACCGCCCCGGACAGCCCGGGACCGCCCGGGACCGCCCGGGACCGCCCGGGACCGCCCGGGACCGCCCGGTACCGCTCTGGACCGCCCAGGACCGCCCGGGACTGCCCGGGACCGCCCGGGACTGCCCCGGACCGCCCCGGACCGCCCCGGATTGCCCCGGACCGCCCGGGACCGCCACGGACCGCCCGGGACCGCCCCGGACCACCCGGGACCGCCCCGGACCGCCCGGGACCGCCCGGGAACGCCCCGGACCGCCCCGGACCGCCCCGGATTGCCCCGGACCGCCCGGGACCGGCCGGGACTGCCCGTGACCGCCCGGGACCGCCCCGGACCGCCCGGGACCGCACCCGGACCGCCCAGGACCACACCCGGACATCCCGGGACCGCCCCGACCGCCCGGGACCGCCCGGGACCGCCCGGGACCGCCCCGGACCGCCCGGGACCGCCCTAGAATGCCCGGGACCGCCCAGGACCGCCCGAGACCGCCCCGGACCGCCCGGGACCACCTCGGACCGCCCGGGACCGCCCAGGACCGCCCGGGACCGCACTGGACCGCCCGGGACTGCCCAGGACCGCCCGGGACCGCCCTGGACCGCCCGGGACCACCCGGGACCGCCCAGGACCGCCCGGGACCGCCCGGGACCGCCCGGGACCGCCCGCGAGCGCCCGGGACCGCCCGGGACCGCCCCGGACCACCCGGGACCACCCGGGACTGCCCGGGACCGCCCGAGACCGCCCGGGACTGCCCGGGACCGCCCGGGACCGCCCGGGACCAACCGGGACCGCCCGGGACCGCCCCGGACCGCCCGGGACCGACCGGGACCGCCCCGGACCGGCAGGACTGCCCGGGACCGCCCGGGACCGCCCGGGACCGCCCGGGACCGCCCGAACCGCCCGAGACCGCCCGGGACCGCCCGGGAACGCCCCGGACCTCCCGGGACTGCACCGGACCGCCCGGGACCGCCCGGGACCGCCCGGGACTGCACAGGACCGCCCGGGACCGCCCCGGACCGCCCGGGACCGCCCCGGACCGCCCGGGACCGCCCCGGACCGGCCGGGACCGCCCCAGACCGCACGGGACCGCCCCAGACCGCCCGGGACCGGCCCGGACCGCCCGGGACCGCCCCGGACCGCCCGGGACCGCACCGGACCGCTAGGGACCGCCCGGGACCGCCCGGGACTGCCCCGGACCGCCCGGGACCGCCCGGGACCGCCCCGGACCGCCCCAGACCGCCCAGGCCCGCCCCGGACCGCCCGGGACCGCCCGGGACTGCCCGGGAACGCCCGGGACCGCCCGGACCGCCCCGGACCGCCCCGGATTGCCCCGGACCGCCCAGGACCGTCCCGCACCGCCCGGGACCGCCCCGGACCGCCCGGGACCGCCCCGGACCGCCCGCGACCGCCCGGGACCGACCCGGACCGCCCCAGACCGCCCCGGATAGCCCCGAACCGCCCGGGACCGCCCGGGACCGCCCGGGACCGCCCGGGACCGCCCGGGACCGCCCGGGACCGCCCGGGACCGCCCCGGACCGCCCCGGACCGCCCGGGACCACCCCGGACCGCCCGAGACCGCCCGGGACCGCCCGAGACCGCCCGGGACCGCCCCGGACCGCCCGGGACCGCCCCGGACCGCCCAGGACCGCCCGGGACCGCCCAGCACCGCCCGGGACCGCCCCGGACCGCCCGGAACCGCCCTAGAACACCCGGGACCGCCCGGGACCGCCCGGGACCGCCCCGGACCGCCCCAGACCGCCCAGGACCGCCCCGGACCGCCCGGGACCGCCCGGGACTGCCCGGGACCGCCCGGGACCGCCCGGACCGCCCCGGACCGCCCCGGATTGCCCCGGACCGCCCGGGACCGTCCCGCACCGCCCGGGACCGCCCCGGACCGCCCGGGACCGCCCCGGACCGCCCGGGACCGCCCGGGACCGACCCGGACCGCCCCGGACCGCCCCGGATAGCCCCGAACCGCCCGGGACCGCCCGGGACCGCCCGGGACCGCCCGGGACCGCCCGGGACCGCCCGGGACCGCCCGGGACCGCCCGGGACCGCCTCGGACCGCCCCGGACCGCCCCGGACCGCCCGGGACCGCCCGGGACCGCCCGGGACCGCCCGGGACCGCCCCGGACCGCCCGTGACCGCCCCGGACCGCCCAGGACCGCCCGGGACCGCCCGGCACCGCCCGGGACCGCCCCGGACCGCCCGGAACCGCCCTAGAACACCCGGGACCGCCCGGGACCGCCCGGGACCGCCCCGGACCGCCCGGGACCGCCTCGGACCGACCGGGACCGCCCAGGACCGCCAGGGACCACCCTGGACCGCCCGGGACCGCCCTGGAACGCCCGGGACCGCCCGGGACCGCCCGGGACCGCCCGGGACCGCCCTGGACCGCCCGGGTCCACCCGGGACCGCCCGGGACCGCCCGGGACTGCCCCGGACCGCCCGGGACCGCCCGGGACCGCCCCGGACCGCCCGGGACTGCCCGGGACCGCCCGGAACCGCCCGGGACCGCCCAGGACCGCCCGAACCGCCCGAGACCGCCCGGGACCGCCCGGCACCGCCCGGGACCGCCTGGGACCGCACCGGACCGCCCGGGACCGCCCGGGACCGCCCGGGACCGCCCGGGACCGCACGGGATCGCCCAGGACCGCCCCGGACCGCCCGGGACTGCCCCGGACAACCCGGGACCGCCCGGGACCGCCCGGGAGCGCCCGGGAGCGCCCGGGACCGCCCCGGACCGCTCGGGACCAACCGGGACCGCCCGGGACCGCCCGGGACCGCCCGGGACTGCCCGGGACCACCCGGGACCGCCCGGGACCGCCCGGGACCGCCCCAGACCGCCCCGGACCGCCCGGGACCGCCCCGGACCGCCCGGGACCGCCCCGGACCGCCCGGGACCGCCCCGGACCGCCCGGGACCGCCAGGGACCGCCCGGGACCGCCCGGGACCGCCCGGGACCGCCCGGGACCGCCCCGGACCGCCCGGGACTGCCCGGGACCGCCTGGGACCGCCCGGGACCGCCCTGGACCGCCAGGACCGCCCGGGACCCCCCGAGACCGCCCGGGACCACCCGGGACTGCCCGGGACTGCCCGGGACCGCCCGGGACCGCCCCGGACCGCCCGGGACCGCACCCGGACCGCCCAGGACCACACCCGGACAGCCCGGGACCGCCCCGACCGCCCGGGACCGCCCGGGACCGCCCGGGACCGCCCCGGACCGCCCGTGACCGCCCTAGAACGCCCGGGACCGCCCGGGACCGCCCGAGACCGCCCCGGACCGCCCGGGACCGCCTCGGACCGCCCGGGATCGCCCAGGACCGCCCGGGACCGCACTGGACCGCCCGGGACCGCCCTGGAACGCCCGGGACCGCCCGAGACCGCCCGGGACCACCCAGGACCGCCCGGGACCGCCCTAGACCGCCCGGGACCACCCGGGACCGCCCGGGACTGCCCGGGACCGCCCGGGACCGCCCGGGACCGCCCGGGAGCGCCCGGGACCGCCCGGGACCTCCCCGGACCGCCCGGGACCACCCGGGACCGCCCGGGACCGCCCGGGACCGCCCAGGACCGCCCGGGACCGCCCGGACCGCCCCGGACCGCCCCGGATTGCCCCGGACCGCCCAGGACCGTCCCGCACCGCCCGGGACCGCCCCGGACCGCCCGGGACCGCCCCGGACCGCCCGGGACCGCCCGGGACCGACCCGGACCGCCCCAGACCGCCCCGGATAGCCCCGAACCGCCCGGGACCGCCCGGGACCGCCCGGGACCGCCCGGGACCGTCCGGGACCGCCCAGGACCGCCCGGGACCGCCCCGGACCGCCCCGGACCGCCCGGGACCACCCCGGACCGCCCGGGACCGCCCGGGACCGCCCGGGACCGCCCGGGACCGCCCCGGACCGCTCGGGACCGCCCCGGACCGCCCAGGACCGCCCGGGACCGCCCAGCACCGCCCGGGACCGCCCCGGACCGCCCGGAACCGCCCTAGAACACCCGGGACCGCCCGGGACCGCCCGGGACCGCCCCGGACCGCCCCAGACCGCCCAGGACCGCCCCGGACCGCCCGGGACCGCCCGGGACTGCCCGGGACCGCCCGGGACCGCCCGGACCGCCCCGGACCGCCCCGGATTGCCCCGGACCGCCCGGGACCGTCCCGCACCGCCCGGGACCGCCCCGGACCGCCCGGGACCGCCCCGGACCGCCCGGGACCGCCCGGGACCGACCCGGACCGCCCCGGACCGCCCCGGATAGCCCCGAACCGCCCGGGACCGCCCGGGACCGCCCAGGACCGCCCGGGACCGCCCGGGACCGCCCGGGACCGCCCGGGACCGCCCGGGACCGCCCCGGACCGCCCCGGACCGCCCGGGACCGCCCGGGACCGCCCGGGACCGCCCGGGACCGCCCCGGACCGCCCGTGACCGCCCCGGACCGCCCAGGACCGCCCGGGACCGCCCAGCACCGCCCGGGACCGCCCCGGACCGCCCGGAACCGCCCTAGAACACCCGGGACCGCCCGGGACCGCCCGGGACCGCCCCGGACCGCCCGGGACCGCCTCGGACCGACCGGGACCGCCCAGGACCGCCAGGGACCACCCTGGACCGCCCGGGACCGCCCTGGAACGCCCGGGACCGCCCGGGACCGCCCGGGACCGCCCGGGACCGCCCTGGACCGCCCGGGACCGCCCCGGACCGCCCGGGACCACCCGGGACCGACCAGGACCGCCCGGGACCGCCCGGGACTGCCCGGGACCGCCCGGGACCGCCCGGGACCGCCCGGGACCGCCCGGGACTGCCCCGGACCGCCCGGGACCGCCCGGGACCGCCCCGGACCGCCCGGGACTGCCCGGGACCGCCCGGGACCGCCCGGGACCGCCCAGGACCGCCCGAACCGCCCGAGACCGCCCGGGACCGCCCGGCACCGCCCGGGACCGCCTGGGACCGCACCGGACCGCCCGGGACCGCCCGGGACCGCCCGGGACCGCACGGGTTCGCCCAGGACCGCCCCGGACCGCCCGGGACTGGCCCAGACAGCCCGGGACCGCCCGGGACCGCCCGGGAGCGCCCGGGAGCGCCCGGGACCGCCCCGGACCGCCCGGGACCAACCGGGACCGCCCGGGACCGCCCGGGACCGCCCGGGACTGCCCGGGACCGCCCGGGACCGCCCGGGACCGCCCGGGACCGCCCCGGACCGCCCCGGACCGCCCGGGACCGCCCGGGACCGCCCGGGACCGCCCCGGACCGCCCGGGACAGCCCCGGACCGCCCGGGACCGCCAGGGACCGCCCGGGACCGCCCGGGACCGCCCGGGACCGCCCGGGACCGCCCCGGACCGCCCGGGACTGCCCGGGACCGCCTGGGACCGCCCGGGACCGCCCTGGACCGCCAGGACCGCCCGGGACCCCCCGAGACCGCCCGGGACCACCCGGGACTGCCCGGGACCGCCCGGGACCGCCCCGGACCGCCCGGGACCGCACCCGGACCGCCCAGGACCACACCCGGACAGCCCGGGACCGCCCCGACCGCCCGGGACCGCCCGGGACCGCCCGGGACCGCCCCGGACCGCCCGTGACCGCCCTAGAACGCCCGGGACCGCCCGGGACCGCCCGAGACCACCCCGGACCGCCCGGGACCGCCTCGGACCGCCCGGAATCGCCCAGGACCGCCCGGGACCGCACTGGACCGCCCGGGACCGCCCTGGAACGCCCGGGACCGCCCGAGACCGCCCGGGACCACCCAGGACCGCCCGGGACCGCCCTAGACCGCCCGGGACCACCCGGGACCGCCCGGGACTGCCCGGGACCGCCCGGGACCGCCCGGGACCGCCCGGGAGCGCCCGGGACCGCCCGGGACCTCCCCGGACCGCCCGGGACCACCCGGGACCGCCCGGGACCGCCCAGGACCGCCCGGGACCGCCCGGGACTGCCCCGGACCGCCCGGGACCGCCCGGGACCGCCTGGGACCACCCTGGACCGCCTGGGACCGCCCTGGAACGCCCGGGACCACCCGGGACCGCCCGGGACCGCCCGGGACCGCCCAGGACCGCCCTGGACCGCCCGGGACCACCCGGGACCGCCCGGGACCGCCCGGGACCGCCCCGGACCGCCCGGGACCACCCGGGACCGACCAGGACCGCCCGGGACCGCCCGGGACTGTCCGGGACCGCCCGGGACCGCCCGGGACCGCCCGGGACCGCCCGGGACTGCCCCGGACCGCCCGGGACCGCCCGGGACCGCCCCGGACCGCCCGGGACTGCCCGGGACCGCCCGGGACCGCCCGGGACCGCCCAGGACCGCCCGAACCGCCCGAGACCGCCCGGGACCGCCCGGCACCGCCCGGGACCGCCTGGGACCGCACCGGACCGCCCGGGACCGCCCGGGACCGCCCGGGACCGCACGGGATCGCCCAAGACCGCCCCGGACCGCCCGGGACTGCCCCGGACAGCCCGGGACCGCCCGGGACCGCCCGGGAGCGCCCGGGAGCGCCCGGGAACGCCCCGGACCGCCCGGGACCAACCGGGACCGCCCGGGACCGCCCGGGACCGCCCGGGACTGCCCGGGACCGCCCGGGACCGCCCGGGACCGCCCGGGACCGCCCCGGACCGCCCCGGACCGCCCGGGACGGCCCGGGACCGCCCAGGACCGCCCGGGACCGCCCGGGACCGCCCCGGACCGCCCGGGACCGCCCGGGACCGCCTGGGACCGCCCGGGACCGCCCTGGACCGCCAGGACCGCCCGGGACCACCCGAGACCGCCCGGGACCACCCGGGACTGACCGGGACTGCCCGGGACCGCCCGTGACCACCCCGGACCGCCCGGGACCGCAACCGGACTGCCCAGGACCACACCCGAACAGCCCGGGACCGCCCCGACCGCCCGGGACCGCCCGGGACCGCCCGGGACCGCCCCGGACCGCCCGTGACCGCCCTAGAACGCCCGGGACCGCCCGGGACCGCCCGAGACCGCCCTGGACCGCCCGGGACCGCCTCGGACCGCCCGGGATCGCCCAGGACCGCCCGGGACCGCACTGGACCGCCCGGGACCTCCCTGGAACGCCCGGGACCGCCCGAGACCGCCCGGGACCACCCAGGACCGCCCGGGACCGCCCTAGACCGCCCGGGACCACCCGGGACCGCCCGGGACCGCCCGGGACCACCCGGGACCGCCCGGGACCGCCCGGGACCGCCCCGGACCGCCCGGGACCGCCCGGGACCGCCCGGGACCGCCCGGGACCGCCCAGGACCGCCCGAACCGCCCGAGACCGCCCGGGACCGCCCGGCACCGCCCGGGACCGCCTGGGACCGCACCGGACCGCCCGGGACCGCCCGGGACCGCCCAGGACCGCACGGGATCGCCCAGGACCGCCCCGGACCGCCCGGGACTGCCCCGGACAGCCCGGGACCACCCGGGACCGCCCCGGACCGCCCGGGACCAACCGGGACCGCCCGGGACCGCCCGGGACCGCCCGGGACTGCCCGGGACCACCCGGGACCGCCCGGGACCGCCCGGGACCGCCCCGGACCGCCCGGACCGCCCGGGACCGCCCCGGACCGCCCGGGACCGCCCCGGACCGCCCGGGACCGCCCCGGACCGCCCGGGACCGCCCGGGACCGCCCGGGACCGCCCGGGACCGCCCGGGACCGCCCGGGACCGCCCCGGACCGCCCGGGACCGCCCGGGACCGCCTGGGACCGCCCGGGACCGCCCTGCACCGCCAGGACCGCCCGGGACCACCCGAGACCGCCCGGGACCACCCGGGACTGCCCGGGACTGCCCGGGACCGCCCGGGACCGCCCCGGACCGCCCGGGACCGCACCCGGACCGCCCAGGACCACACCCGGACAGCCCGGGACCGCCCCGACCGCCCGGGACCGCCCGGGAACGCCCGGGACCGCCCCGGACCGCCCGTGACCGCCCTAGAACGCCCGGGACTGCCCGGGACCGCTCGAGACTGCCCCGGACCGCCCGGGACCGCCTCGGACCGCCCGGGATCGCCCAGGACCGCCCGGGACCGCACTGGACCGCCCGGGACCGCCCTGGAACGCCCGGGACCGCCCGAGACCGCCCGGGACCACCCAGGACCGCCCGGGACCGCCCTAGACTGCCCGGGACCACCCGGGACCGCCCGGGACCGCCCGGGACCGCCCGGGACCGCCCGGGACCGCCCGGGAGGGCCCGGGACCGCCCGGGACCGCCCCGGACCGTCCGGGACCACCCGGGACCGCCCGGGACCGCCCGGGACCGCCCAGGACCGCCCGGGACCGCCCGGGACCGCCCCGGACCGCCCGGAACCGCCCGGGACCGCCTGGGACCACCCTGGACCGCCCGGGACCGCCCTGGAACGCCCGGGACCACCCGGGACCGCCCGGGACCGCCCGGGACCGCCCGGGACCGCCCTGGACCGCCCGGGACCACCCGGGACCGCCCGGGACCGCCCGGGACCGCCCCGGACCGCCCGGGACCACCCGGGACCGACCCAGGACCGCCCGGGACCGCCCGGGACTGCCCCGGGACCGCCCGGGACCGCCCGGGACCGCCCGGGACCGCCCGGGACTGCCCCGACCGCCCGGGACCGCCCGGGACCGCCCCGGACCGCCCGGACTGCCCGGGACCGCCCGGGACCGCCCCGGACCGCCCGGGACTGCCCGGGACCGCCTGGGACCGCCCGGGACCGCCCTGGACCGCCAGGACCGCCCGGGACCACCCGAGACCGCCCGGGACCACCCGGGACTGACCGGGACTGCCCGGGACCGCCCGTGACTGCCCCGGACCGCCCGGACCGCAACCGGACCGCCCAGGACCACACCCGGACAGCCCGGGACCGCCCCGACCGCCCGGGACCGCCCGGGACCGCCCGGGACCGCCCCGGACCGCCCGTGACCGCCCTAGAACGCCCGGGACCGCCCGGGACCGCCCGAGACCGCCCTGGACCGCCCGGGACCGCCTCGGACCGCCCGGGATCGCCCAGGACCGCCCGGGACCGCACTGGACCGCCCGGGACCGCCCTGGAACGCCCGGGACCGCCCGAGACCGCCCGGGACCACCCAGGACCGCCCGGGACCGCCCTAGACCGCCCGGGACCACCCGGGACCGCCCGGGACCGCCCGGGACCACCCGGGACCGCCCGGGACCGCCCGGGACCGCCCCGGACCGCCCGGGACCGCCCGGGACCGCCCGGGACCGCCCGGGACCGCCCAGGACCGCCCGAACCGCCCGAGACCGCCCGGGACCGCCCGGCACCGCCCGGGACCGCCTGGGACTGCACCGGACCGCCCGGGACCGCCCGGGACCGCCCAGGACCGCACGGGATCGCCCAGGACCGCCCCGGACGCCCGGGACTGCCCCGGACAGCCCGGGACCGCCCGGGACCGCCCCGGACCGCCCGGGACCAACCGGGACCGCCCGGGACCGCCCGGGACCGCCCGGGACTGCCCGGGACCACCCGGGACCGCCCGGGACCGCCCGGGACCGCCCCGGACCGCCCCGGACCGCCCGGGACCGCCCCGGACCGCCCGGGACCGCCCCGGACCGCCCGGGACCGCCCCGGACCGCCCGGGACCGCCCGGGACCGCCCGGGACCGCCCCGGGACCGCCCGGGACCGCCCGGGACCGCCCCGGACCGCCCGGGACCGCCCGGGACCGCCTGGGACCGCCCGGGACCGCCCTGCACCGCCAGGACCGCCCGGGACCACCCGAGACCGCCCGGGACCACCCGGGACCGCCCGAGACCGCCCTGGACCGCCCGGGACCGCCTCGGACCGCCCGGGATCGCCCAGGACCGCCCGGGACCGCACTGGACCGCCCGGGACCGCCCTGGAACGCCCGGGACCGCCCGAGACCGCCCGGGACCACCCAGGACCGCCCGGGACCGCCCTAGACCGCCCGGGACCACCCGGGACCGCCCGGGACCGCCCGGGACCACCCGGGACCGCCCGGGACCGCCCGGGACCGCCCCGGACCGCCCGGGACCGCCCGGGACCGCCCGGGACCGCCCGGGACCGCCCAGGACCGCCCGAACCGCCCGAGACCGCCCGGGACCGCCCGGCACCGCCCGGGACCGCCTGGGACTGCACCGGACCGCCCGGGACCGCCCGGGACCGCCCAGGACCGCACGGGATCGCCCAGGACCGCCCCGGACCGCCCGGGACTGCCCCGGACAGCCCGGGACCGCCCGGGACCGCCCCGGACCGCCCGGGACCAACCGGGACCGCCCGGGACCGCCCGGGACCGCCCGGGACTGCCCGGGACCACCCGGGACCGCCCGGGACCGCCCGGGACCGCCCCGACCGCCCCGGACCGCCCGGGACCGCCCCGGACCGCCCGGGACCGCCCCGGACCGCCCGGGACCGCCCCGGACCGCCCGGACCGCCCGGGACCGCCCGGGACCGCCCGGGACCGCCCGGGACCGCCCGGGACCGCCCGGGACCGCCCCGGACCGCCCGGGACCGCCCGGGACCGCCTGGGACCGCCCGGGACCGCCCTGCACCGCCAGGACCGCCCGGGACCACCCGAGAACGCCCGGGACCACCCGGGACTGCCCGGGACTGCCCGGGACCGCCTGGGACCGCCCCGGACCGCCCGGGACCGCACCCGGACCGCCCAGGACCACACCCGGACAGCCCGGGACCGCCCCGACCGCCCGGGACCGCCCGGGACCGCCCGGGACCGCCCCGGACCGCCCGTGACCGCCCTAGAACGCCCGGGACCGCCCGGGACCGCCCGAGACCGCCCCGGACCGCCCGGGACCGCCTCGGACCGCCCGGGATCGCCCAGGACCGGCCGGGACCGCACTGGACCGCCCGGGACCGCCCTGGAACGCCCGGGACCGCCCGAGACCGCCCGGGACCACCCAGGACCGCCCGGGACCGCCCTAGACTGCCCGGGACCACCCGGGACCGCCCGGGACCGCCCGGGACCGCCCGGGACCGCCCAGGACCGCCCGGGAGGGCCCGGGACCGCCCGGGACCGCCCTGGACGCCCGGGACCGCCCGAGACCGCCCGGGACCACCCAGGACCGCCCGGGACCGCCCTAGACCGCCCGGGACCACCCGGGACCGCCCGGGACCGCCCGGGACCACCCGGGACCGCCCGGGACCGCCCCGGGACCGCCCCGGACCGCCCGGGACCGCCCGGGACCGCCCGGGACCGCCCAGGACCGCCCAGGACCGCCCGAACCGTCGAGACCGCCCGGGACCGCCCGGCACCGCCCGGGACCGCCTGGGACCGCACCGGACCGCCCGGGACCGCCCGGGACCGCCCAGGACCGCACGGGATCGCCCAGGACCGCCCCGGACCGCCCGGGACTGCCCCGGACAGCCCGGGACCGCCCGGGACCGCCCCGGACGCCCGGGACCAACCGGGACCGCCCGGGACCGCCCGGGACCGCCCGGGACTGCCCGGGACCACCCGGGACCGCCCGGGACCGCCCGGGACCGCCCCGGACCGCCCCGGACCGCCCGGGACCGCCCCGGACCGCCCGGGACCGCCCCGGACCGCCCGGGACCGCCCCGGACCGCCCGGGACCGCCCGGGACCGCCCGGGACCGCCCGGGACCGCCCGGGACCGCCCGGGACCGCCCCGGACCGCCCGGGACCGCCCGGGACCGCCTGGGACCGCCCGGGACCGCCCTGCACCGCCAGGACCGCCCGGGACCACCCGAGACCGCCCGGGACCACCCGGGACTGCCCGGGACTGCCCGGGACCGCCCGGGACCGCCCCGGACCGCCCGGGACCGCCACCCGGACCGCCCAGGACCACACCCGGACAGGCCCGGGACCGCCCCGACCGCCCGGGACCGCCCGGGACCGCCCGGGACCGCCCCGGACCGCCCGTGACCGCCCTAGAACGCCCGGGACCGCCCGGGACCGCCCGAGACCGCCCCGGACCGCCCGGGACCGCCTCGGACCGCCCGGGATCGCCCAGGACCGCCCGGGACCGCACTGGACCGCCCGGGACCGCCCTGGAACGCCCGGGACCGCCCGAGACCGCCCGGGACCACCCAGGACCGCCCGGGACCGCCCTAGACTGCCCGGGACCACCGGGGACCGCCCGGGACCGCCCGGGACCGCCCGGGACCGCCCGGGACCGCCCGGGAGGGCCCGGGACCGCCCGGGACCGCCCCGGACCGTCCGGGACCACCCGGGACCGCCCGGGACCGCCCGGGACCGCCCGGGACCGCCCGGGACCGCCCGGGACCGCCCCGGACCGCCCGGAACCGCCCGGGACCGCCTGGGACCACCCTGGACCGCCCGGGACCGCCCTGGAACGCCCGGGACCACCCGGGACCGCCCGGGACCGCCCGGGACCGCCCGGGACCGCCCTGGACCGCCCGGGACCACCCGGGACCGCCCGGGACCGCCCGGGACCGCCCCGGACCGCCCGGGACCACCCGGGACCGACCAGGACCGCCCGGGACCGCCCGGGACTGCCCGGGACCGCCCGGGACCGCCCGGGACCGCCCGGGACCGCCCGGGACTGCCCCGGACCGCCCGGGACCGCCCGGGACCGCCCCGGACCGCCCGGGACTGCCCGGGACCGCCCGGGACCGCCCGGGACCGCCCAGGACCGCCCGAACCGCCCGAGACCGCCCGGGACCGCCCGGCACCGCCCGGGACCGCCTGGGACCGCACCGGACCGCCGCGGACCGCCCGGGACCGCCCGGGACCGCACGGGATCGCCCAAGACCGCCCCGGACCGCCCGGGACTGCCCCGGACAGCCCGGGACCGCCCGGGACCGCCCGGGAGCGCCCGGGAGCGCCCGGGAGCGCCCGGGACCGCCCCGGACCGCCCGGGACCAACCGGGACCGCCCGGGACCGCCCGGGACCGCCCGGGACTGCCCGGGACCGCCCGGGACCGCCCGGGACCGCCCGGGACCGCCCCGGACCGCCCCGGACCACCCGGGACCGCCCCGGACCGCCCGGGACTGCCCCGGACCGCCCGGGACCGCCCCGGACCGCCCGTGACCGCCCGGGACCGCCCTGGACCGCCCGGGACCGCTCGGGACCGCCCGGGACCGCCCCGGACCGCCCGGGACCGCCCGGGACCGCCTGGGACCGCCCGGGACCGCCCTGGACCGCCAGGACCGCCCGGGACCACCCGAGACCGCCCGGGACCACCCGGGACTGCCCGGGACTGCCCAGGACCGCCCGGGACCGCCCCGGACCGCCCGGGACCGCAACCGGACCGCCCAGGACCACACCCGGACAGCCCGGGACCGCCCCGACCGCCCGGGACCGCCCGGGACCGCCCGGGACCGCCCCGGACCGCCCGTGACCGCCCTAGAACGCCCGGGACCGCCCGGGACCGCCCGAGACCGCCCTGGACCGCCCGGGACCGCCTCGGACCGCCCGGGATCGCCCAGGACCGCCCGGGACCGCACTGGACCGCCCGGGACCGCCCTGGAACGCCCGGGACCGCCCGAGACCGCCCGGGACCACCCAGGACCGCCCGGGACCGCCCTAGACCGCCCGGGACCACCCGGGACCGCCCGGGACCGCCCGGGACCGCCCGGGACCGCCCGGGACCGCCCGGGAGCGCCCGGGACCGCCCGGGACCGCCCCGGACCGCCCGGGACCACCCGGGACCGCCCGGGACCGCCCAGGACCGCCCGGGACCGCCCTGGACCGCCCGGGACCGCCCCGGACCGCCCGGGACCGCCCGGGACCGCCTGGGACCGCCCGGGACCCCCGGGACCGCCCGAGACCGCCCGGGACCACCCGGGACTGCCCGGGACTGCCCGGGACCGCCCGGGACCGCCCCGGAGCGCCCGGGACCGCACCCGGACCGCCCAGGACCACACCCGGACAGCCCGGGACCACCCCGACCGCCTGGGACCGCCCGGGACCGCCCGGGACCGCCCCGGACCGCCCGTGACCGCCCTAGAACGCCCTGGACCGCCCGGGACCGCCGGAGACCGCCCCGGACCGCCCGGGACCGCCTCGGACCGCCCGGGACCGCCCAGGACCGCCCGGGACCGCACTGGACCGCCCGGGACCGCCCTGGAACGCCCGGGACCGCCCGAGACCGCCCGGGACCACCCAGGACCGCCCGGGACCGCCCTGGACCGCCCGGGACCACCCGGGACCGCCCGGGACCGCCCGGGACCGCCCAGGACCGCCCGGGACCGCCCGGGAGCGCCCGGGACCGCCCGGGACCGCCCCGGACCGCCTGGGACCACCCGGGACCGCCCGGGACCGCCCGGGACCGCCCGGGACCGCCCCGGACCGCCCGGGACCGCCCGGGACCGCCCCGGACCGCCCGGGACCGCCCGGGACCGCCCCGGACCGCCCGGGACTGCCCGGGACTGCCCGGGACCGCCCGGGACCGCCCGGGACCGCCCGAACTGCCCGAGACCGCCCGGGACCGCCGGGAATGCCCAGGACCGCCCGGGACCGCAACGGACCGCCCGGGATCGCCCGGGACCGCCCGGGACCGCACAGGACCGCCCGGGACCGCCCCGGACCGCCCGGGACCAGCCCGGACCACCCGGGACCGCCCCGGACCGCCCGGGACCGCACCGGACCGCTAGCGACTGCCCGGGACCGCCCGGGACCGCCCCGGACCGCCCGGGACCGCCCGGGACCGCCCCGGACCGCCCCAGACCGCCCAGGACCGCCCCGGACCGCCCGGGACCGCCCGGGACCGCCCGGGACCACCCGGGACCGCCCGGGACCGCCCGGGACCGCCCGGGACTGCCCGGGACCGCCCGGGACCGCCCCGGACCGCCCCGGACCGCCCCGGATTGCCCCGGACCGCCCAGGACCGTCCCGGACCGCCCGGGACCGCCCCGGACCGCCCGGGACCACCCCGGACCGCCCGGGACCGCCCGGGACCTACCCGGACCGCCCTGGACCGCCCCGGATAGCCCGAACCGCCCGGGACCGCCCGGGACCGCCCGGGACCGGCCGGGACCGCCCGGGACCGCCCGGGACCGCCCGGGACCGCCCGGGACCGCCCCGGACCGCCCGGGACCGCCCCGGACCGCCCGGGACCACCCAGGACCGCCCGGGACCGCGCGGGACCGCCCGGGACCGCCCCGGACCGCCCGGGACCGCCCCGGACCGCCCAGGACCGCCCGGGACCGCCCAGGACCGCCCGGGACCGCCCGGGACTGCCCGGGACCGCCCGGGACAGCCCTAGACCGCCCGGGACTGCTCTGGACCGCCCAGGACCGCCCGGGACTGCCCGGGACCGCCCGGGACCGCCCCGGACCGCCCCGGATTGCCCCGGACCGCCCGGGACCGCCCCGGACCGCCCGGGACCGCCCCGGATCGCCCGGGACCGCCACGGACCGCCCCGGACCGCCCCGGATTGCCCCGGACCGCCTGGGACCGCCCCGGACGGCCCGGGACTGCCCCGGACCGCCCGGGACCGCCCCGGACCGCCCGGGACCGCCCCGGACCGCCCGGGACCGCCCCGGACCGCCCGGGACCGCCCCGGACCGCCCAGGACCGCCCCGGACCGCCCGGGACCTACCGGGACCGCCCGGGACCGCCCGGGACCGCCCGGGACTGCCCGGGACCGCCCCGGACTGCCCGGGACCGCCCGGGACCGCCCGGGACCGCCCGGGACCGCCCTGGACCGCCGGGACCGCCCGGGACCGCCCGAGACCGCCCGGGACCACCCGGGACCGCCCGGGACCGCCCGGGACCGCCTGGGACTGCCCCGGACCGCCCGGGACCACACCCGGACCGCCCAGGACCACACCCGGACCGCCAGGGACCGCCCCGACCGCCCGGGACCGCCCGGGACCGCCCGGGACCGCCCCGGACCACCCGGGACCGCCCTTGAACGCCCGGGACCGCCCGGGACTGCCCGGGACCGCCCGGGACCGCCCCGGACCGCCCCGGACCGCCCCGGATTGCCCCGGACCG
Source organism: Petromyzon marinus (assembly GCF_048934315.1). NCBI lineage: Eukaryota > Metazoa > Chordata > Hyperoartia > Petromyzontiformes > Petromyzontidae > Petromyzon > Petromyzon marinus. Next base: position 64,027 of record NW_027423381.1, read on the forward strand.
CCCAGGACCGTCCCGGACCGCCCGGGACCGCCCCGGACCGCCCGGGACCACCCCGGACCGCCCGGGACCGCCCGGGACCTACCCGGACCGCCCTGGACCGCCCCGGATAGCCCGAACCGCCCGGGACCGCCCGGGACCGCCCGGGACCGGCCGGGACCGCCCGGGACCGCCCGGGACCGCCCGGGACCGCCCGGGACCGCCCCGGACCGCCCGGGACCGCCCCGGACCGCCCGGGACCACCCAGGGACCGCCCGGGACCGCGCGGGACCGCCCGGGACTGCCCCGGACCGCCCGGGACCGCCCCGGACCACCCGGGACCGCCCGGGACCGCCCGGGACCGCCCGGGACTGCCCGGGACCGCCCGGGACCGCCCCGGACCGCCCCGGACCGCCCCGGATTGCCCCGGACCGCCCAGGACCATCCCGGACCGCCCGGGACCGCCCCGGACCGCCCGGGACCACCCCGGACCGCCCGGGACCGCCCGGGACCTACCCGGACCGCCCTGGACCGCCCCGGATAGCCCGAACCGCCCGGGACCGCCCGGGACCGCCCGGGACCGGCCGGGACCGCCCGGGACCGCCCGGGACCGCCCGGGACCGCCCGGGACCGCCCCGGACCGCCCGGGACCGCCCCGGACCGCCCGGGACCACCCAGGACCGCCCGGGACCGCGCGGGACCGCCCGGGACCGCCCCGGATCGCCCGGGACCGCCCCGGACCGCCCAGGACCGCCCGGGACCGCCCAGGACCTCCCGGGACCGCCCGGGACTGCCCGGGACCGCCCGGGACCGCCCTAGACCGCCCGGGACCGCTCTGGACCGCCCAGGACCGCCCGGGACTGCCCGGGACCGCCCGGGACCGCCCCGGACCGCCCCGGATTGCCCCGGACCGCCCGGGACCGCCCCGGACCGCCCGGGACCGCCCCGGATCGCCCGGGACCGCCCCGGACCGCCCGGGACCGGCCGGGACCGCCCCGGACCGCCCCGGACCGCCCCGGATTGCCCCGGACCGCCCGGGACCGCCCCGGACCGCCCGGGACTGCCCCGGACCGCCCGGGACCGCCCCGGACCGCCCGGGACCGCCCCGGACCGCCCGGGACCGCCCCGGACCGCCCGGGACCGCCCCGGACCGCCCGGGACCGCCCCGGACCGCCCGGGACCTACCGGGACCGCCCGGGACCGCCCGGGACCGCCCGGGACCGCCCGGGACCGCCCCGGACCGCCCGGGACCGCCCGGGACCGCCCGGGACCGCCCGGGACCGCCCTGGACCGCCGGGACCGCCCGGGACCGCCCGAGACCGCCCGGGACCACCCGGGACCGCCCGGGACCGCCCGGGACCGCCTGGGACTGCCCCGGACCGCCCGGGACCACACCCGGACCGCCCAGGACCACACCCGGACCGCCAGGGACCGCCCCGACCGCCCGGGACCGCCCGGGACCGCCCGGGACCGCCCCGGACCACCCGGGACCGCCCTTGAACGCCCGGGACCGCCCGGGACCACCCGGGACCGCCCCGGACCGCCCGGGACCGCCTCGGACCGCCCGGGACCGCCCAGGACCGCCCGGGACCGCCCTGGACCGCCCGGGACCGCCTGGGACCGCCCCGGACCGCCCGGGACCGCCACGGACCGCCCGGGACCGCCCCGGACCGCCCGGGACCGCCCCGGACCGCCCGGGACCGCCCGGGACCGCACGGGACCGCCCGGGACCGCCCGGGACCGCCCGGGACCGCCCGGGACCGCTCTGGACCGCCCAGGACCGCCCGGGACAGCCCGGGACCGCCCGGGATTGCCCCGGACCGCCCCGGACTGCCCCGGATTGCCCCGGACCGCACGGGACCGCCCCGGACCGCCCGGGACCGCCCCGACCACCCGGGACCGCCCCGGACCGCCCGGGACCGCCCGGGAACGCCCGGACCGCCCCGGACCGCCCGGGACCACCCGGGAACGCCCCGGACCGCCCCGGACCGCCCCGGATTGCCCCGGACCGCCCGGGACCGCCCCGGACCGCCCGGGACCGCCCCGGACCGCCCGGGACCACCCGGGAACGCCCCGGACCGCCCCGGACCGCCCCGGATTGCCCCGGACCGCCCGGGACCGCCCCGGACCGCCCGGGACTGCCCCGGACCGCCCGGGACCGCCCCGGACCGCCCGGGACCGCCCTGCACCGCCCAGGACCGCCCCGGACCGCCCGGGACCGCCCCGGACCGCCCGGGACCGCCCGGGACCGCCCGGGACCGCCCGGGATCGCCCCGGACCGCCCGGGACTGCCCGGGACCGCCCGGGACCGCCCGGGACCGCCTTGGACCGCCGGGACCGCCCGGGACCGCCCGAGACCGCCCGGGACCACCCGGGACCGCCCGGGACCGCCCGGGACCGCCCGGGACCGTCCCGGACCGCCCGGGACCGCCCCGGACCGCCCGGGACCGCCCCGGATCGCCCGGGACCGCCCCGGATCGCCCGGGACCGCCCCGGACCGCCCGGGACCGCCCCGGACCGCCCGGGACCGCCCCGGACCGCCCGGGCCTGCCCCGGACCGCCCGGGACCGCCCGGGACCGCCCGGGACCGCCCGGGACCGTCCCGGACCGCCCGGGACCGCACCGGACCGCCCGGGACCGCCCCGGACCGCCCGGGACCGCCCGGGACCGCCCGGGACCGCCCTGGACCGCCGGGACCGCCCGGGACCGCCCGAGACCGCCCGGGACCACCCGGGACCGCCCGGGACCGCCCCGGACCGCCCGGGACTGCCCCGGACTGCCCGGGACTGCCCCGGACCGCCCGGGACCGCCCCGGACCGCCCGGGACCGCCCGGGACCGCCCGAGACTGCCCCAGACCGCCTGGGACCGCCCGGGACCGCCCGGGACTGCCCGGGACCGCCCGGGACCGCCCGGGACCGCCCGGGACCGCCCCGGACCGCCCGGGACCGCCCCGGACCGCCCAGGACCGCCCGGGACCGCCCAGGACCGCCCGGGACCGCCCGGGACTGCCCGGGATCGCCCGGGACCGCCCTAGACCGCCCGGGACCGCTCTGGACCGCCCTGGACCGCCCGGGACTGCCCGGGACCGCCCGGGACCGCCCTGGACCGCCCCGGATTGCCCCGGACCGCCCGGGACCGCCCCGGACCGCCCGGGACCGCCCCGGATCGCCCGGGACCGCCCCGGACCGCCCGGGACCGCCCCGGACCGCCCGGGACCGCCCCGGACCGCCCGGGCCTGCCCCGGACCGCCCGGGACCGACCGGGACCGCCCGGGACCGCCCGGGACCGCCCGGGACCGCCCGGGACCGCCCCGGACCGCCCGGGACCGCCCGGGACCGCCCGGGACCGCCCGGGACCGCCCTGGACCGCCGGGACCGCCCGGGACCGCCCGAGACCGCCCGGGACCACCCGGGACTGCCCGGGACCGCCCGGGACCGCCCGGAACTGCCCCGGACCGCCCGGGACCACACCCGGACCGCCCAGGACCACACCCGCACCGCCCTGGACCGCCTTGACCGCCCGGGACCGCCCGGGACCGCCCGGGACCGCCCCGGACCGCCCGCGACCGCCGTCGAACGCCCGGGACCGCCCGGGACCGCCCGGGACCGCCCCGGACCGCCCGGGACCGCCTCGGACCGCCCGGGACCGCCCAGGACCGCCCGGGACCGCCCTGGACCGCCGGAGACCGCCCAGGACCGCCCCGGACCGCCCGGGACCGCCCCGGACCGCCCGGGACCGCCCCGGACCGCCCGGGACCGCCCGGGACCGCCCGGGACCGCCCGGGACCGCCCGGGACCGCCCGGGACCGCCCGGTACCGCTCTGGACCGCCCAGGACCGCCCGGGACTGCCCGGGACCGCCCGGGACTGCCCCGGACCGCCCCGGACCGCCCCGGATTGCCCCGGACCGCCCGGGACCGCCCCGGACCGCCCGGGACCGCCCCGGACCACCCGGGACCGCCCAGGACCGCCCGGGACCGCCCGGGAACGCCCCGGACCGCCCCGGACTGCCCCGGATTGCCCCGGACCGCCCGGGACCGCCCCGGACCGCCAGGGACTGCCCCGGACCGCCCGGGACCGCCCCGGACCGCCCGGGACCGCCCTGGACCGCCCAGGACCGCCCCGGACCGCCCGGGACTGCCCCGGACCGCCCGGGACCGCCCTGGACCGCCCGGGACCGCCCGGGACCGCCCCGGACCGCCCGGGACCGCCCGGGACCGCCCGGGACCACCCTGGACCGCCGGGACCGCCCGGGACCGCCCGAGACCGCCCGGGACCACCTGGGACCGCCCGGGACCGCCCGGGACTGCCCGGGACCGTCCCGGACCGCCCGGGACCGCACCCGGACCGCCCAGGACCACACCCGCACCGCTCGGGACCGCCCTGACCGCCCGGGACCGCCCGGGACCGCTCGGGACCGCCCCGGACCGCCCGGGACAGCCCTAGAACGCCCGGGACCGCCCGGGACCGCCCGGTACCGCCCCGGACCGCCCGGGATAGCCTCGGACCGCCCGGGACCGCCCAGGATCGCCCGGGACCGCCCCGGACCGCCCGGGACCGCCCCGGATTGCCCCGGACCACCCGGGACCGCCCCGGACCGCCCGGGACTGCCCCGGACCGCCCGGGACCGCCCCGGACCGCCCGTGACCGCCCCGGACCGCCCGGGACTGCCCCGGACCGCCTGGGACCGCCCGGGACTGCCCGGGACCGCCCGGGACCGCCCGGGACCGCCCGGGACCGCCCGGGACCGCCCGGGACCGCCCGGGACCGCCCGGGACCGCCCAGGACCGCCCGGGACCGCCCGGGACTGCCCGGGACCGCCCGGGACCGCCCTAGACCGCCCGGGACCGCTCTGGACCGCCCAGGACCGCCCGGGACTGCCCGGGACCGCCCGGGACCGCCCCGGACCGCCCCGGATTGCCCCGGACCGCCCGGGACCGCCCCGGACCGCCCGGGACCGCCCCGGACCGCCCGGGACCGCCTTTGACCGCCCGGGACCGCCCGGGACCACCCGGGACCGCCCCGGACCGCCCGGGACCGCCTCGGACCGCCCGGGACCGCCCAGGACCGCCCGGGACCGCCCTGGACCGCCCGGGACCGCCTGGGACCGCCCCGGACCGCCCGGGACCGCCACGGACCGCCCGGGACCGCCCCGGACCGCCCGGGACCGCCCCGGACCGCCCGGGACCGCCCGGGACCGCACGGGACCGCCCGGGACCGCCCGGGACCGCCCGGGACCGCCCGGGACCGCTCTGGACCGCCCAGGACCGCCCGGGACAGCCCGGGACCGCCCGGGATTGCCCCGGACCGCCCCGGACTGCCCCGGATTGCCCCGGACCGCACGGGACCGCCCCGGACCGCCCGGGACCGCCCCGGACCACCCGGGACCGCCCCGGACCGCCCGGGACCGCCCGGGAACGCCCCGGACCGCCCCGGACCGCCCGGGACCACCCGGGAACGCCCCGGACCGCCCCGGACCGCCCCGGATTGCCCCGGACCGCCCGGGACCGCCCCGGACCGCCCGGGACCGCCCCGGACCGCCCGGGACCACCCGGGAACGCCCCGGACCGCCCCGGACCGCCCCGGATTGCCCCGGACCGCCCGGGACCGCCCCGGACCGCCCGGGACTGCCCCGGACCGCCCGGGACCGCCCCGGACCGCCCGGGACCGCCCTGCACCGCCCAGGACCGCCCCGGACCGCCCGGGACCGCCCCGGACCGCCCGGGACCGCCCGGGACCGCCCGGGACCGCCCGGGATCGCCCCGGACCGCCCGGGACCGCCCGGGACCGCCCGGGACCGCCCGGGACCGCCTTGGACCGCCGGGACCGCCCGGGACCGCCCGAGACCGCCCGGGACCACCCGGGACCGCCCGGGACCGCCCGGGACCGCCCGGGACCGTCCCGGACCGCCCGGGACCGCCCCGGACCGCCCGGGACCGCCCCGGACCGCCCGGGACCGCCCGGGACCGCCCGGGACCGCCCGGGACCGCCCTGGACCGCCGGGACCGCCCGGGACCGCCCGAGACCGCCCGGGACCACCCGGGACCGCCCGGGACCGCCCCGGACCGCCCGGGACTGCCCCGGACTGCCCGGGACTGCCCCGGACCGCCCGGGACCGCCCCGGACCGCCCGGGACCGCCCGGGACCGCCCGAGACTGCCCCAGACCGCCTGGGACCGCCCGGGACCGCCCGGGACTGCCCGGGACCGCCCGGGACCGCCCGGGACCGCCCGGGACCGCCCCGGACCGCCCGGGACCGCCCCGGACCGCCCAGGACCGCCCGGGACCGCCCAGGACCGCCCGGGACCGCCCGGGACTGCCCGGGACCGCCCGGGACCGCCCTAGACCGCCCGGGACCGCTCTGGACCGCCCTGGACCGCCCGGGACTGCCCGGGACCGCCCGGGACCGCCCTGGACCGCCCCGGATTGCCCCGGACCGCCCGGGACCGCCCCGGACCGCCCGGGACCGCCCCGGATCGCCCGGGACCGCCCCGGACCGCCCGGGACCGCCCCGGACCGCCCGGGACCGCCCCGGACCGCCCGGGCCTGCCCCGGACCGCCCGGGACCGACCGGGACCGCCCGGGACCGCCCGGGACCGCCCGGGACCGCCCGGGACCGCCCCGGACCGCCCGGGACCGCCCGGGACCGCCCGGGACCGCCCGGGACCGCCCTGGACCGCCGGGACCGCCCGGGACCGCCCGAGACCGCCCGGGACCACCCGGGACTGCCCGGGACCGCCCGGGACCGCCCGGAACTGCCCCGGACCGCCCGGGACCACACCCGGACCGCCCAGGACCACACCCGCACCGCCCTGGACCGCCTTGACCGCCCGGGACCGCCCGGGACCGCCCGGGACCGCCCCGGACCGCCCGCGACCGCCGTCGAACGCCCGGGACCGCCCGGGACCGCCCGGGACCGCCCCGGACCGCCCGGGACCGCCTCGGACCGCCCGGGACCGCCCAGGACCGCCCGGGACCGCCCTGGACCGCCGGAGACCGCCCAGGACCGCCCCGGACCGCCCGGGACCGCCCCGGACCGCCCGGGACCGCCCCGGACCGCCCGGGACCGCCCGGGACCGCCCGGGACCGCCCGGGACCGCCCGGGACCGCCCGGGACCGCCCGGTACCGCTCTGGACCGCCCAGGACCGCCCGGGACTGCCCGGGACCGCCCGGGACTGCCCCGGACCGCCCCGGACCGCCCCGGATTGCCCCGGACCGCCCGGGACCGCCCCGGACCGCCCGGGACCGCCCCGGACCACCCGGGACCGCCCCGGACCGCCCGGGACCGCCCGGGAACGCCCCGGACCGCCCCGGACTGCCCCGGATTGCCCCGGACCGCCCGGGACCGCCCCGGACCGCCAGGGACTGCCCCGGACCGCCCGGGACCGCCCCGGACCGCCCGGGACCGCCCTGGACCGCCCAGGACCGCCCCGGACCGCCCGGGACTGCCCCGGACCGCCCGGGACCGCCCTGGACCGCCCGGGACCGCCCGGGACCGCCCCGGACCGCCCGGGACCGCCCGGGACCGCCCGGGACCACCCTGGACCGCCGGGACCGCCCGGGACCGCCCGAGACCGCCCGGGACCACCTGGGACCGCCCGGGACCGCCCGGGACTGCCCGGGACCGTCCCGGACCGCCCGGGACCGCACCCGGACCGCCCAGGACCACACCCGCACCGCTCGGGACCGCCCTGACCGCCCGGGACCGCCTGGGACCGCTCGGGACCGCCCCGGACCGCCCGGGACAGCCCTAGAACGCCCGGGACCGCCCGGGACCGCCCGGTACCGCCCCGGACCGCCCGGGATAGCCTCGGACCGCCCGGGACCGCCCAGGATCGCCCGGGACCGCCCCGGACCGCCCGGGACCGCCCCGGATTGCCCCGGACCACCCGGGACCGCCCCGGACCGCCCGGGACTGCCCCGGACCGCCCGGGACCGCCCCGGACCGCCCGTGACCGCCCCGGACCGCCCGGGACTGCCCCGGACCGCCTGGGACCGCCCGGGACCGCCCGGGACTGCCCGGGACCGCCCGGGACCGCCCGGGACCGCCCGGGACCGCCCGGGACCGCCCAGGACCGCCCGGGACCGCCCGGGACTGCCCGGGACCGCCCGGGACCGCCCTAGACCGCCCGGGACCGCTCTGGACCGCCCAGGACCGCCCGGGACTGCCCGGGACCGCCCGGGACCGCCCCGGACCGCCCCGGATTGCCCCGGACCGCCCGGGACCGCCCCGGACTGCCCGGGACCGCCCCGGATCGCCCGGGACCGCCCCGGACCGCCCGGGACCGGCCGGGACCGCCCCGGACCGCCCCGGACCGCCCCGGATTGCCCCGGACCGCCCGGGACCGCCCCGGACCGCCCGGGACTGCCCCGGACCGCCCGGGACCGCCCCGGACCGCCCGGGACCGCCCCGGACCGCCCGGGACCGCCCCGGACCGCCCGGGACCGCCCCGGACCGCCCAGGACCGCCCCGGACCGCCCGGGACCTACCGGGACCGCCCGGGACCGCCCGGGACCGCCCGGGACCGCCCGGGACCGCCCCGGACCGCCCGTGACCGCCCGGGACCGCCCGGGACCGCCCGGGACCGCCCTGGACCGCCGGGACCGCCCGGGACCACCCGAGACCGCCCGAGACCACCCGGGACCGCCCGGGACCGCGCGGGACCGCCCGGGACTGCCCTGGACCGCCCGGGACCACACCCGGACCGCCCAGGACCACACCCGGACCGCCAGGGACCGCCCCGACCGCCCGGGACCGCCCGGGACCGCCCGGGACCGCCCCGGACCACCCGGGACCGCCCTTGAACGCCCGGGACCTCCCGGGACCACCCGGGACCGCCCCGGACCGCCCGGGACCGCCTCGGACCGCCCGGGACCGCCCAGGACCGCCCGGGACCGCCCTGGACCGCCCGGGACCGCCTGGGACCGCCCCGGACCGCCCGGGACCGCCACGGACCGCCCGGGACCGCCCCGGACCGCCCGGGACCGCCCCGGACCGCCCGGGACCGCCCGGGACCGCACGGGACCGCCCGGGACCGCCCGGGACCGCCCGGGACCGCCCGGGACCGCTCTGGACCGCCCAGGACCGCCCGGGACAGCCCGGGACCGCCCGGGATTGCCCCGGACCGCCCCGGACCTGCCCCGGATTGCCCCGGACCGCACGGGACCGCCCGGGACCGCCCGGGACCGCCCCGGACCACCCGGGACCGCCCCGGACCGCCCGGGACCGCCCGGGAACGCCCCGGACCGCCCCGGACCGCCCCGGATTGCCCCGGACCGCCCGGGACCGCCCCGGACCGCCCGGGACTGCCCCGGACCGCCCGGGACCGCCCCGGACCGCCCGGGACCGCCCTGCACCGCCCAGGACCGCCCCGGACCGCCCGGGACCGCCCCGGACCGCCCGGGACCGCCCGGGACCGCCCGGGACCGCCTGGGATCGCCCCGGACCGCCCGGGACCGCCCGGGACCGCCCGGGACCGCCCGGGACCGGCTTGGACCGCCGGGACCGCCCGGGACCGCCCGAGACCGCCCGGGACCACCCGGGACCGCCCGGGACCGCCCGGGACCGCCCGGGACCGTCCCGGACCGCCCGGGACCGCCCCGGACCGCCCGGGACCGCCCCGGACCGCCCGGGACCGCCCGGGACCGCCCGGGACCGCCCGGGACCGCCCTGGACCGCCGGGACCGCCCGGGACCGCCCGAGACTGCCCGGGACCACCCGGGACCGCCCGGGACCGCCCCGGACCGCCCGGGACCGCCCCGGACTGCCCGGGACTGCCCCGGACCGCCCGGGACCGCCCCGGACCGCCCGGGACCGCCCGGGACCGCCCGAGACTGCCCCAGACCGCCTGGGACCGCCCGGGACCGCCCGGGACTGCCCGGGACCGCCCGGGACCGCCCGGGACCGCCCGGGACCGCCCCGGACCGCCCGGGACCGCCCCGTACCGCCCAGGACCGCCCGGGACCGCCCAGGACCGCCCGGGACCGCCCGGGACTGCCCGGGACCGCCCGGGACCGCCCTAGACCGCCCGGGACCGCTCTGGACCGCCCGGGACCGCCCGGGACTGCCCGGGACCGCCCGGGACCGCCCTGGACTGCCCCGGATTGCCCCGGACCGCCCGGGACCGCCCCGGACCGCCCGGGACCGCCCCGGATCGCCCGGGACCGCCCCGGACCGCCCGGGACCGCCCCGGACCGCCCGGGACCGCCCCGGACCGCCCGGGACTGCCCCGGACCGCCCGGGACCGACCGGGACCGCCCGGGACCGCCCGGAACCGCCCGGGACCGCCCGGGACCGCCCCGGACCGCCCGGGACCGCCCGGGACCGCCCGGGACCGCCCGGGATCGCCCTGGACCGCCGGGACCGCCCGGGACCGCCCGAGACCGCCCGGGACCACCCGGGACTGCCCGGGACCGCCCGGGACCGCCCAGAACTGCCCCGGACCGCCCGGGACCACACCCGGACCGCCCAGGACCACACCCGGACCGCCCGGGACCGCCCCGACCGCCCGGGACCGCCCGGGACCGCCCGGGACCGCCCCGGACCGCCCGGGACCGCCGTCGAACGCCCGGGACCGCCCGGGACCGCCCGGGACCGCCCCGGACCGCCCGGGACCGCCTCGGACCGCCCGGGACCGCCCAGGACCGCCCGGGACCGCCCTGGACCGCCGAAGACCGCCCAGGACCGCCCCGGACCGCCCGGGACCGCCCCGGACCGCCCGGGACCGCCCCGGACCGCCCGGGACCGCCCGGGACCGCCCGGGACCGCCCGGGACCGCCCGGGACCGCCCGGGACCGCCCGGTACCGCCCGGAACCGCCCCGGACCGCCCGGGACCGCCTCGGACCGCCCGGGACCGCCCAGGACCGCCCGGGACCGCCCTGGACCGCCCGGGAATGCCCTAAAACGCCCGGGACCGCCCGGGACCGCCCGGGACCGCCCGGGACCTCCCGGGACCGCCCTGGACCGCCCGGGACCGCCCGAGACCGCCCGGGACCGCCCGGGACCGCCCGGGACCGCCCGGGAGCGCCCGGGACCGCCCGGGACCGCCCCGGACTGCCCGGGACCACCCGGGACCGCCCGGGACCGCCTGGGACCGCCCGGGACTGCCCAGGACCGCCCGGGACCGCACGGGACCACCCAGGACCGCCCCGGACCGCCCGGGACCGCCCCGGACCGCCCGGGACCGCCCCGGACCGCCCGGGGCCACCCCGGACCGCCCGGGACCGCCCCGGACCGCCCGGGACCGGCCCGGACCGCCCGGGACCGCCCCGGACCCCCCGGGACCGCCCCGGACCGCCCGGGACCGCCTGGGACCGCCCCGGACCGCCCCGGACCGGCCGGGACCGCCCCGGACCGCCCGGGACCGCCCGGGACCGCCCGGGACCGCCCGGGACCGCCCCGGACCGCCCCGGACCGCCCTGGATTGCCCTGGACCGCCCGGGACCGCCCCGGACCGCTTGGGACCGCCCCGGACCGCCCGGGACCGCCCCGGACCGCCCGGGACCGCCCGGGACCGCCCCGGACCGCCCCGGACCGCCCCGGATTGCCCTGAACCGCCCGGGACTGCCCAGGACCGCCCGGGACCGCCCGGGACCGCCCGGGACCGCTCGGGACCGCCCGGGACCGCCCGAGACCGCTCTGGACCGCCCGGGACCGCCCAGGACTGCCCGGGACTGCCCGGGACCGCCCCGGACCGCCCGGAACCGCCCAGGACCGCCTGGGACCGCCCGAGACCGCCCGGGACCGCTCAGGACCGCCCGGGACCGCCCGGGACTGCCCGGGACCGCCCGGGACCGCCCCGGACCGACCCGGACCGCCCCGGATTGCCCCGGACCGCCCGGGACCGCCCCGGACCGCCCGGGACCGCCCCGGACCGCCCGGGACCGCACCCGGACCGCCCAGGACCACACCCGGACCGCCCGGGACTGCCCCGACCGCCCGGGACCGCCCGAGACCGCCCGGGACCGCCCCGGACCGCCCGGGACCGCCCTAGAACGCGCGGGACCGCCCGGGACCGCCCGGGACCGCCCCGGACCGCCCGAGACCGCCTAAAACCGCCCGGGACCGCCCAGGACCGCCCGGGACCGCCCTGGACCGCCCGGGACCGCCCTAGAACGCCCGGGACCGCCTGGGACCGCCCGGGACCGCCCGGGACCTCCCGGGACTGCCCTGGACCGCCCGGGACCGCCCGAGACCGCCCATGGGACCGCCCGGGACCGCCCGGGACCGCCCGGGAGCGCCCGGGACTGCCCGGGACCGCCCCGGACCGCCCGGGACCACCCGGGACTGCCCCGACCGCCCGGGACCGCCCGAGACCGCCCGGGACCGACCCGGACCGCCCGGGACCGCCCTAGAACGCGCGGGACCGCCCGGGACCGCCCGGGACCGCCCCGGACCGCCCGGGACCGCCTTGGACCGCCCCGGACCGCCCGGGACCGCCTCGGACCGCCCGGGACCGCCCAGGACCGCCCGGGACCGCCCTGGACCGCCCGGGACCGCCCTAGAACGCCCGGGACCGCCCGGGACCGCCCAGGACCGCCCGGGACCTCCCGGGACCACCCTGGACCGCCCGGGACCGCCCGAGACCGCCCGGGACCGCCCGGGACCGCCCGGGACCGCCCGGGAGCGCCCGGGACTGCCCGGGACCGCCCCGGACTGCCCGGGACCACCCGGGACCGCCCGGGACCGCCTGGGACTGCCCGGGACCGCCCAGGACCGCCCGGGACCGCCCGGGACCGCACGAGACCGCCCGGGACCGCCCGGGACCGCCCGGGACCACCCCGGACCGCCCGGGACCGCCCGGGACCGCCCGAGACCGCCCGGGACCGCCCGGGACCGCCCGAACCGCCCGGGACCGCCCGGGACCGCCCGGGACCACCCGGGACCGCACCGGACCGCCCGGGACCGCCCGGGACCGCTCGGGACCGCACGGGACCTCCCAGGACCGCCCCGGACCGCCCGGGACCGCCCCGGACCGCCCGGGACCGCCCCGGACCGCCCGGGACCGCCCCGGACCGCCCGGGACCGCCCCGGACCGCCCGGGACCGGCCCGGACCGCCCGGGACCACCCCGGACCCCCCGGGACCGCCCCGGACCGCCCGGGACCGCCTGGGACCGCCCCGGACCGTCCCGGACCGCCCGGGACCGCCCCGGACCGCCCGGGACCGCCCGGGACCGCCCGGGACCGCCCGGGACCGCCCCGGACCGCCCCGGACCGCCCTGGATTGCCCTGGACCGCCCGGGACCGCCCCGGACCGCTTGGGACCGCCCCGGACCGCCCGTGACCGCCCCGGACCGCCCGGGACCGCCCGGGACCGCCCCGGACCGCCCCGGACCGCCCCGGATTGCCCTGAACCGCCCGGGACCGCCCGGGACCGCCCGGGACCGCCCGGGACCGCCCGGGACCGCTCGGGACCGCCCGGGACCGCCCGGGACCGCTCTGGACCGCCCGGGACCGCCCGGGACTGCCCGGGACTGCCCGGGACCGCCCCGGACCGCCCGGAACCGCCCAGGACCGCCCGGGACCGCCCGAGACCGCCCGGGACTGCTCGGGACCGCCCTAGACCGCCCGGGACCGCTCAGGACCGCCCGGGACCGCCCGGGACTGCCCGGGACCGCCCGGGACCGCCCCGGACCGAACCGGACCGCCCCGGATTGCCCCGGACCGCCCGGGACCGCCCCGGACCGCCCGGGACCGCCCCAGACTGCTCGGGACCGCCCCGGACCGCCCGGGACCGCCCGGGACCGCCCCGGACCGCCCCGGACCGCCCCGGATTGCCCCGGACCGCCCGGGACCGCCCTGGACCGCCCGGGACTGCTCCGGACTGCCCGGGACCGCCCCAGACCGCCCGGGACCGCCCCGGACCGCCCGGGACCGCCCCGGACCGCCCGGGACCGCCCGGGACCGCCCGGGACCGCCCGGGACCACCCTGGACCGCCGGGCCCGCCCGGGACCGCCCGGGACCGCCCGGGACCGCTCGGGACCGCACCGGACCGCCCGGGACCGCCCCGGACCGCCCGGGACCGCCCGGGACCGCCCGGGACTGCCCGGGACTGCTCTGGACCGCCCGAGACCGCCCCGGACCACCCGGGACCGCACCGGACTGCCCGGGACCGCCCGGGACCACTCTGGACCGCCCGGGACCGCCCGGGACCGCCCCGGACCGCCCCGGACCGCCCTGGATTGCCCCGGACCGCCCGGGACCGCCCCGGACCGCTCGGGACCGCCCCGGACCGCCCGGGACCGCCCCGGACCGCCCGGGACCGCCAGGGACCGCCGCGGACCGCCTCGGACCGCCCCGGATTGCCCCGTACCGCCCGGGACCGCCCCGGACTGCCCGGCACCGTCCGGGACCGCCCGGGACCGCCCGGGACCGCCCGGGACCGCCCCGGACCGCCCAGGACCGCCCCGGACCGCCCGGGACTGCCCCGGACCGCCCGGGACCGCCCCGGACCGCCCGGGACCGCCTCGGACCGCCCGGGACCGCCCCGGACCGCCCGGGACCGCCCAGAACTGCCCGGGACCGCCCGGGACCGCCCGGGACCGCCCCGGACCACCCCGGACCGCCCGGGACCGCCCCGGACCGCCCAGGACCGCCCGGGACCGCCCGGGACCGCCCGGAACCGCCCGGGACCACCCGGGACCGCCCGGGACTGCCCAGGACCGCCCGGGACCGCCCGGGACCGCCCGGGACCGCCCGGGACCGCCCGGGACCGCCCGGGACCACCCGGGACCGCCCCGGACCGCCCGGGACCGCCCCGGACCGCCCGGGACCGCCGCGGACCGCCCGGGACCGCCCCGGACCGCCCCGGACCGCCCCGGACAGCCCCGAACCGCCCGGGACCGCCCGGGACTGCCCGGGACCGCCCGGGACCGCCCGGGACCGCCCGGGACCGCCCGAGACCGCCCGGGACCACCCGGGACCGCCCGGGACCGCCTCGGATTGCCCAGGACCGCCCGGGACCGCCCTGGACCGCTCGGGACCGCCCCGGACCGCACGGGACCGCCCCGGACCGCCCGGGACCGCCCGGGACCGCCCTGGACCGCCCCGGACCGCCCCGGACAGCCCCGAACCGCCCGGGACCGCCCGGGACCGCCCGGGACCGCCCGGGACCGCCCGGGACCGCCCGGGACCGCCCAGGACCGCCAGGGACCGCCCCGGACCACCCGGGACCGCCCAGGACCGATCGGGACCGCCCCGGACAGCCCGGGACCGCCCCGGACCGCCCGGGACCGCCCCGGACCGCCCGGGACTGCCCCGGACCGCCCGGGACCGCCCCGGACCGCCCGGGACCGCCCGGGACCGCCCCGGACCGCCCCGGACCGCCCGGGACCGCCCCGGACCGCCCGGGACCGCCCCGGACCGCCCGGGACTGCCCCGGACCGCCCGGGACCGCCCCGGACCGCCCGGGACCGCCCGGGACCGCCCCGGACCGCCCGGGACTGGCCCGGACCGCCAGGGACCGCCCCGGACCGCCCGGGACCGCCCCGGACCGCCCGGGACCGCCCGGGACCGCCCCGGACCACCCCGGACCGCCCGGGACCGCCCCGGACCGCCCAGGACCGCCCGGGACCGCCCGGGACCGCCCGGAACCGCCCGGGACCGCCCGGGACCGCCCGGGACTGCCCAGGACCGCCCGGGACCGCCCGGGACCGCCCGGGACCGCCCGGGACCGCCCGGGACCGCCCGGGACCACCCGGGACCGCCCCGGACCGCCCGGGACCGCCCCGGACCGCCCGGGACCGCCGCGGACCGCCCGGGACCGCCCCGGACCGCCCCGGACCGCCCCGGACAGCCCCGAACCGCCCGGGACCGCCCGGGACTGCCCGGGACCGCCCGGGACCGCCCGGGACCGCCCGGGACCGCCCGAGACCGCCCGGGACCACCCGGGACCGCCCGGGACCGCCTCGGATTGCCCAGGACCGCCCGGGACCGCCCTGGACCGCTCGGGACCGCCCCGGACCGCCCGGGACCGCCCCGGACCGCCCGGGACCGCCCGGGACCGCCCCGGACCGCCCCGGACCGCCCCGGACAGCCCCGAACCGCCCGGGACCGCCCGGGACCGCCCGGGACCGCCCGGGTCCGCCCGGGACCGCCCGGGACCGCCCAGGACCGCCAGGGACCGCCCCGGACCACCCGGGACCGCCCAGGACCGATCGGGACCGCCCCGGACCGCCCGGGACCGCCCCGGACCGCCCGGGACCGCCCCGGACCGCCCGGGACTGCGCCGGACCGCCCGGGACCGCCCCGGACCTCCCGGGACCGCCCGGGACCGCCCCGGACCGCCCCGGACCGCCCGGGACCGCCCCGGACCGCCCGGGACCGCCCGGGACCGCCCGGGACCGCCCGGGACCGCCCGGGACTGCCCAGGACCGCCCGGGACCGCCTGGGACCGCCCGGGACCGCCCGGGACCGCCCGGGACCGCCCGGGACCGCCCGGGACCGCCCGGGACCGCCCGGGACCGCCCGGGACCGCCCCGGACCGCCCGGGACCGCCCGGGACCGCCCGGGACCGCCCGGGACCGCCCTGGACCGCCGGGACCGCCCGGGACCGCCCGGGACCGCCCGGGACCGCCCTGGACCGCCGGGACCGCCCGGGACCGCCCGAGACCGCCCAGGACCGCCCGGGACCGCCCGGGACCGCCCCAGATTGCCCCGGACCGCCCGGGACCGCCCCGGACCGCCCGGGACCGCCGAGGACCGCCCGGGACCGCCCCGGACCGCCCCGGACCGCCCCGGACAGCCCCGAACCGCCCGGGACCGCCCGGGACTGCCCGGGACCGCCCGGGACCGCCCGGGACCGCCCGGGACCGCCCGAGACCGCCCGGGACCACCCGGGACCGCCCGGGACCGCCCCGGATTGCCCAGGACCGCCCGGGACCGCCCCGGACCGCTCGGGACCGCCCCGGACCGCCCGGGACCGCCCCGGACCGCCCGGGACCGCCCGGGACCGCCCCGGACCGCCCAGGACCGCCCGGACAGCCCCGAACCGCCCGGGACCGCCCGGGACCGCCCGGGACCGCCCGGGACCGCCCGGGACCGCCCAGGACCGCCAGGGACCGCCCCGGACCACCCGGGACCGCCCAGGACCGATCGGGACCGCCCCGGACCGCCCGGGACCGCCCCGGACCGCCCGGGACCGCCCCGGACCGCCCGGGACCGCTCTGGACCGCCCGGGACCGCCCGGGACTGCCCGGGACCGCCCGGGACCGCCCCGGACCGCCCCGGACCGCCCTGGATTGCCCCGGACCGCCCGGGACCGCCCCGGACCGCCCGGGACCGCCCCGGACCGCCCCGGACCGCCCCGGACCGCCCCGGATTGCCCCGAACCGCCCGGGACCGCCAGGGACCGCCCGGGACCGCCCGGGCCCGCCCGGGACCGCCCCGGACCGCCCCGGACCGCCCCGGATTGCCCCGAACCGCCCGGGACCGCCCGGGACCGCCCGGGACCGCCCAGGACCGCCCCGGACCGCCCCGGACCGCCCCGGATTGCCCCGAACCGCCCGGGACCGCCAGGGACCGCCCGGGACCGCCCGGGCCCGCCCGGGACCGCCCCGGACCGCCCCGGACCGCCCCGGATTGCCCCGAACCGCCCGGGACCGCACCCGGACCGCCCAGGACCACACCCGGACCGCCCGGGACCGCCCCGACCGCCCGGGACCGCCCGGGACCGCCCGGGACCGCCCCGGACCGCCCGGGACCGCCCTAGAACGCGCGGGACCGCCCGGGACCGCCCGGAACCGCCCCGGACCGCCCGGGACCGCCTCGGACCGCCCGGGACCGCCCAGGACCGCCCGGGACCGCCCTGGACCGCCCGGGAATGCCCTAAAACGCCCGGGACCGCCCGGGACCGCCCGGGACCGCCCGGGACCTCCCGGGACCGCCCTGGACCGCCCGGGACCGCCCGAGACCGCCCGGGACCGCACGGGACCGCCCGGGACCGCCCGGGAGCGCCCGGGACCGCCCGGGACCGCCCCGGACTGCCCGGGACCACCCGGGACCGCCCGGGACCGCCTGGGACCGCCCGGGACTGCCCAGGACCGCCCGGGACCGCACGGGACCACCCAGGACCGCCCCGGACCGCCCGGGACCGCCCCGGACCGCCCGGGACCGCCCCGGACCGCCCGGGGCCACCCCGGACCGCCCGGGACCGCCCCGGACCGCCCGGGACCGGCCCGGACCGCCCGGGACCGCCCCGGACCCCCCGGGACCACCCCGGACCGCCCGGGACCGCCTGGGACCGCCCCGGACCGCCCCGGACCGGCCGGGACCGCCCCGGACCGCCCGGGACCGCCCGGGACCGCCCGGGACCGCCCGGGACCGCCCCGGACCGTCCCGGACCGCCCTGGATTGCCCTGGACCGCCCGGGACCGCCCCGGACCGCTTGGGACCGCCCCGGACCGCCCGGGACTGCCCCGGACCGCCAGGGACCGCCCGGGACCGCCCCGGACCACCCCGGACCGCCCCGGATTGCCCTGAACCGCCCGGGACTGCCCGGGACCGCCCGGGACCGCCCGGGACCGCCCGGGACCGCTCGGGACCGCCCGGGACCGCCCGAGACCGCTCTGGACCGCCCGGGACCGCCCAGGACTGCCCGGGACTGCCCGGGACCGCCCCGGACCGCCCGGAACCGCCCAGGACCGCCCGGGACCGCCCGAGACCGCCCGGGACCGCTCAGGACCGCCCGGGACCGCCCAGGACTGCCCGGGACCGCCCGGGACCGCCCCGGACCGACCCGGACCGCCCTGGATTGCCCCGGACCGCCCGGGACCGCCCCGGACCGCCCGGGACCGCCCCGGACCGCCCGGGACCGCACCCGGACCGCCCAGGACCACACCCGGACCGCCCGGGACTGCCCCGACCGCCCGGGACCGCCCGAGACCGCCCGGGACCGCCCCGGACCGCCCGGGACCGCCCTAGAACGCGCAGGACCGCCCGGGACCGCCCGGGACCGCCCCGGACCGCCCGAGACCGCCTAAAACCGCCCGGGACCGCCCAGGACCGCCCGGGACCGCCCTGGACCGCCCGGGACCGCCCTAGAACGCCCGGGACCGCCCGGGACCGCCCGGGACCGCCCGGGACCTCCCGGGACCGCCCTGGACCGCCCGGGACCGCCCGAGACCGCCCATGGGACCGCCCGGGACCGCCCGGGACCGCCCGGGAGCGCCCGGGACTGCCCGGGACCGCCCCGGACCGCCCGGGACCACCCGGGACTGCCCCGACCGCCCGGGACCGCCCGAGACCGCCCGGGACCGCCCCGGACCGCCCGGGACCGCCCTAGAACGCGCGGGACCGCCCGGGACCGCCCGGGACCGCCCCGGACCGCCCGGGACCGCCTCGGACCGCCCGGGACCGCCCAGGACCGCCCGGGACCGCCCTGGACCGCCCGGGACCGCCCTAGAACGCCCGGGACCGCCCGGGACCGCCCGGGACCGCCCGGGACCTCCCGGGACCACCCTGGACCGCCCGGGACCGCCAGAGACCGCCCGGGACCGCCCGGGACCGCCCGGGACCGCCCGGGAGCGCCCGGGACTGCCCGGGACCGCCCCGGACCGCCCGGGACCACCCGGGACCGCCCGGGACCGCCTGGGACTGCCCGGGACTGCCCAGGACCGCCCGGGACCGCCCGGGACCGCACGGGACCGCCCGGGACCGCCCGGGACCGCCCGGGACCACCCCGGACCGCCCGGGACCGCCCGGGACCGCCCGAGACCGCCCGGGACCGCCCGGGACCGCCCGAACCGCCCGGGACCGCCCGGGACCGCCCGGGACCACCCGGGACCGCACCGGACCGCCCGGGACCGCCCGGGACCGCCCGGGACCGCACGGGACCTCCCAGGACCGACCCGGACCGCCCGGGACCGCCCCGGACCGCCCGGGACCGCCCCGGACCGCCCGGGACCGCCTGGGACCGCCCCGGACCGTCCCGGACCGCCCGGGACCGCCCCGGACCGCCCGGGACCGCCCGGGACCGCCCGGGACCGCCTGGGACCGCCCCGGACCGCCCCGGACCGCCCTGGATTGCCCTGGACCGCCCGGGACCGCCCCGGACCGCTTGGGACCGCCCCGGACCGCCCGTGACCGCCCCGGACCGCCCGGGACCGCCCGGGACCGCCCCGGACCGCCCCGGACCGCCCCGGATTGCCCTGAACCGCCCGGGACCGCCCGGGACCGCCCGGGACCGCCCGGGACCGCCCGGGACCGCCCGGGACCGCTCGGGACCGCCCGGGACCGCCCGGGACCGCTCTGGACCGCCCGGGACCGCCCGGGACTGCCCGGGACTGCCCGGGACCGCCCCGGACCGCCCGGAACCGCCCAGGACCGCCCGGGACCGCCCGAGACCGCCCGGGACTGCTCGGGACCGCCCTAGACCGCCCGGGACCGCTCAGGACCGCCCGGGACCGCCCGGGACTGCCCGGGACCGCCCGGGACCGCCCCGGACCGAACCGGACCGCCCCGGATTGCCCCGGACCGCCCGGGACCGCCCCGGACCGCCCGGGACCGCCCCAGACTGCTCGGGACCGCCCCGGACCGCCCGGGACCGCCCGGGACCGCCCCGGACCGCCCCGGACCGCCCCGGATTGCCCCGGACCGCCCGGGACCGCCCTGGACCGCCCGGGACTGCTCCGGACTGCCCGGGACCGCCCCAGACCGCCCGGGACCGCCCCGGACCGCCCGGGACCGCCCCGGACCGCCCGGGACCGCCCGGGACCGCCCGGGACCGCCCGGGACCACCCTGGACCGCCGGGCCCGCCCGGGACCGCCCGGGACCGCCCGGGACCGCTCGGGACCGCACCGGACCGCCCGGGACCGCCCCGGACCGCCCGGGACCGCCCGGGACCGCCCGGGACTGCCCGGGACCGCTCTGGACCGCCCGAGACCGCCCCGGACCGCCCGGGACCGCACCGGACTGCCCGGGACCGCCCGGGACCGCTCTGGACCGCCCGGGACCGCCCGGGACCGCCCGGACCGCCCCGGACCGCCCTGGATTGCCCCGGACCGCCCGGGACCACCCCGGACCGCTCGGGACCGCCCCGGACCGCCCGGGACCGCCCGGGACCGCCCGGGACCGCCCGGGACCGCTCGGGACCGCCCGGGACCGCCCGAGACCGCTCTGGACCGCCCGGGACCGCCCAGGACTGCCCGGGACTGCCCGGGACCGCCCCGGACCGCCCGGAACCGCCCAGGACCGCCCGGGACCGCCCGAGACCGCCCGGGACCGCTCAGGACCGCCCGGGACCGCCCAGGACTGCCCGGGACCGCCCGGGACCGCCCCGGACCGACCCGGACCGCCCTGGATTGCCCCGGACCGCCCGGGACCGCCCCGGACCGCCCGGGACCGCCCCGGACCGCCCGGGACCGCACCCGGACCGCCCAGGACCACACCCGGACCGCCCGGGACTGCCCCGACCGCCCGGGACCGCCCGAGACCGCCCGGGACCGCCCCGGACCGCCCGGGACCGCCCTAGAACGCGCAGGACCGCCCGGGACCGCCCGGGACCGCCCCGGACCGCCCGAGACCGCCTAAAACCGCCCGGGACCGCCCAGGACCGCCCGGGACCGCCCTGGACCGCCCGGGACCGCCCTAGAACGCCCGGGACCGCCCGGGACCGCCCGGGACCGCCCGGGACCTCCCGGGACCGCCCTGGACCGCCCGGGACCGCCCGAGACCGCCCATGGGACCGCCCGGGACCGCCCGGGACCGCCCGGGAGCGCCCGGGACTGCCCGGGACCGCCCCGGACCGCCCGGGACCACCCGGGACTGCCCCGACCGCCCGGGACCGCCCGAGACCGCCCGGGACCGCCCCGGACCGCCCGGGACCGCCCTAGAACGCGCGGGACCGCCCGGGACCGCCCGGGACCGCCCCGGACCGCCCGGGACCGCCTCGGACCGCCCGGGACCGCCCAGGACCGCCCGGGACCGCCCTGGACCGCCCGGACCGCCCTAGAACGCCCGGGACCGCCCGGGACCGCCCGGGACCGCCCGGGACCTCCCGGGACCACCCTGGACCGCCCGGGACCGCCAGAGACCGCCCGGGACCGCCCGGGACCGCCCGGGACCGCCCGGGAGCGCCCGGGACTGCCCGGGACCGCCCCGGACCGCCCGGGACCACCCGGGACCGCCCGGGACCGCCTGGGACTGCCCGGGACTGCCCAGGACCGCCCGGGACCGCCCGGGACCGCACGGGACCGCCCGGGACCGCCCGGGACCGCCCGGGACCACCCCGGACCGCCCGGGACCGCCCGGGACCGCCCGAGACCGCCCGGGACCGCCCGGGACCGCCCGAACCGCCCGGGACCGCCCGGGACCGCCCGGGACCACCCGGGACCGCACCGGACCGCCCGGGACCGCCCGGGACCGCCCGGGACCGCACGGGACCTCCCAGGACCGACCCGGACCGCCCGGGACCGCCCCGGACCGCCCGGGACCGCCCCGGACCGCCCGGGACCGCCTGGGACCGCCCCGGACCGTCCCGGACCGCCCGGGACCGCCCCGGACCGCCCGGGACCGCCCGGGACCGCCCGGGACCGCCTGGGACCGCCCCGGACCGCCCCGGACCGCCCTGGATTGCCCTGGACCGCCCGGGACCGCCCCGGACCGCTTGGGACCGCCCCGGACCGCCCGTGACCGCCCCGGACCGCCCGGGAACCGCCCGGGACCGCCCCGGACCGCCCCGGACCGCCCGGATTGCCCTGAACCGCCCGGGACCGCCCGGGACCGCCCGGGACCGCCCGGGACCGCCCGGGACCGCCCGGGACCGCTCGGGACCGCCCGGGACCGCCCCGGGACCGCTCTGGACCGCCCGGGACCGCCCGGGACTGCCCGGGACTGCCCGGGACCGCCCCGGACCGCCCGGAACCGCCCAGGACCGCCCGGGACCGCCCGAGACCGCCCGGGACTGCTCGGGACCGCCCTAGACCGCCCGGGACCGCTCAGGACCGCCCGGGACCGCCCGGGACTGCCCGGGACCGCCCGGGACCGCCCCGGACCGAACCGGACCGCCCCGGATTGCCCCGGACCGCCCGGGACCGCCCCGGACCGCCCGGGACCGCCCCAGACTGCTCGGGACCGCCCCGGACCGCCCGGGACCGCCCGGGACCGCCCCGGACCGCCCCGGACCGCCCCGGATTGCCCCGGACCGCCCGGGACCGCCCTGGACCGCCCGGGACTGCTCCGGACTGCCCGGGACCGCCCCAGACCGCCCGGGACCGCCCCGGACCGCCCGGGACCGCCCCGGACCGCCCGGGACCGCCCGGGACCGCCCGGGACCGCCCGGGACCACCCTGGACCGCCGGGCCCGCCCGGGACCGCCCGGGACCGCCCGGGACCGCTCGGGACCGCACCCGGACCGCCCGGGACCGCCCCGGACCGCCCGGGACCGCCCGGGACCGCCCGGGACTGCCCGGGACCGCTCTGGACCGCCCGAGACCGCCCCGGACCGCCCGGGACCGCACCGACTGCCCGGGACCGCCCGGGACCGCTCTGGACCCGCCCGGGACCGCCCGGGACCGCCCGGACCGCCCCGGACCGCCCTGGATTGCCCCGGACCGCCCGGGACCACCCCGGACCGCTCGGGACCGCCCCGGACCGCCCGGGACCGCCCCGGACCGCCCGGGACCGCCAGGGACCGCCGCGGACCGCCTCGGACCGCCCCGGATTGCCCCGTACCGCCCGGGACCGCCCCGGACTGCCCGGCACCGTCCGGGACCGCCCGGGACCGCCCGGGACCGCCCGGGACCGCCCCGGACCGCCCAGGACCGCCCCGGACCGCCCGGGACTGCCCCGGACCGCCCGGGACCGCCCCGGACCGCCCGGGACCGCCTCGGACCGCCCGGGACCGCCCCGGACCGCCCGGGACCGCCCAGAACTGCCCGGGACCGCCCGGGACCGCCCGGGACCGCCCAGGACCGACCGGGACCGCCCGGGACCGCCCCGGACCGCCCGGGACCGCCCCGGACCACCAGGGACCGCCCCGGACCGCCCGGGACGGCCCAGGACCACCCGGGACCGCCCGGGACCGCCCGGGACCGCCCGGTACCGCCCGAGACCGCCCGGGACCGCCCCGGACCGCCCGGGACCGCCCTAGAACGCGCGGGACCGCCCGGGACCGCCCGGGACCGCCCCGGACCGCCCGAGACCGCCTAAAACCGCCCGGGACCGCCCAGGACCGCCCGGGACCGCCCTGGACCGCCCGGGACCGCCCTAGAACGCCCGGGACCGCCCGGGACCGCCCGAGACCGCCCGGGACCTCCCGGGACCGCCCTGGACCGCCCGGGACCGCCCGAGACCGCCCATGGGACCGCCCGGGACCGCCCGGGACCGCCCGGGAGCGCCCGGGACTGCCGGGACCGCCCCGGACCGCCCGGGACCACCCGGGACTGCCCCGACCGCCCGGGACCGCCCGAGACCGCCCGGGACCGCCCCGGACCGCCCGGGACCGCCCTAGAACGCGCGGGACCGCCCGGGACCGCCCGGGACCGCCCCGGACCGCCCGGACCGCCTCGGACCGCCCGGGACCGCCCAGGACCGCCCGGGACCGCCCTGGACCGCCCGGGACCGCCCTAGAACGCCCGGGACCGCCCGGGACCGCCCGGGACCGCCCGGGACCTCCCGGGACCACCCTGGACCGCCC
The DNA here is from genome assembly GCF_048934315.1 of Petromyzon marinus. Lineage (NCBI taxonomy): Eukaryota > Metazoa > Chordata > Hyperoartia > Petromyzontiformes > Petromyzontidae > Petromyzon > Petromyzon marinus. The sequence continues at coordinate 88,638 of NW_027423381.1, forward strand.
GGGACCGCCCGAGACCGCCCGGGACCGCCCGGGACCGCCCGGGACCGCCCGGGAGCGCCCGGGACTGCCCGGGACCGCCCCGGACCGCCCGGGACCACCCGGGACCGCCCGGGACCGCCTGGGACTGCCCGGGACTGCCCAGGACCGCCCGGGACCGCCCGGGACCGCACGGGACCGCCCGGGACCGCCCGGGACCGCCCGGGACCACCCCGGACCGCCCGGGACCGCCCGGGACCGCCCGAGACCGCCGGGACCGCCCGGGACCGCCCGAACCGCCCGGGACCGCCCGGGACCGCCCGGGACCACCCGGGACCGCACCGGACCGCCCGGACCGCCCGGGACCGCCCGGGACCGCACGGGACCTCCCAGGACCGACCCGGACCGCCCGGGACCGCCCCGGACCGCCCGGGACCGCCCCGGACCGCCCGGGACCGCCCCGGACCGCCCGGGACCGCCCCGGACCGCCCGGGACCGGCCTGGACCGCCCGGACCACCCCGGACCCCCCGGGATCGCCCCGGACCGCCCGGGACCGCCTGGGACCGCCCCGGACCGTCCCGGACCGCCCGGGACCGCCCCGGACCGCCCGGGACCGCCCGGGACCGCCCGGGACCGCCTGGGACCGCCCCGGACCGCCCCGGACCGCCCTGGATTGACCTGGACCGCCCGGGACCGCCCCGGACCGCTTGGGACCGCCCCGGACCGCCCGTGACCGCCCCGGACCGCCCGGGACCGCCCGGGACCGCCCCGGACCGCCCCGGACCGCCCCGGATTGCCCTGAACCGCCCGGACCGCCCGGGACCGCCCGGGACCGCCCGGGACCGCCCGGGACCGCCCGGGACCGCTCGGGACCGCCCGGGACCGCCCGGGACCGCTCTGGACCGCCCGGGACCGCCCGGGACTGCCCGGGACTGCCCGGGACCGCCCCGGACCGCCCGGAACCGCCCAGGACCGCCCGGGACCGCCCGAGACCGCCCGGGACTGCTCGGGACCGCCCTAGACCGCCCGGGACCGCTCAGGACCGCCCGGGACCGCCCGGACTGCCCGGGACCGCCCGGGACCGCCCCCGGACCGAACCGGACCGCCCCGGATTGCCCCGGACCGCCCGGGACCGCCCCGGACCGCCCGGGACCACCCCAGACTGCTCGGGACCGCCCCGGACCGCCCGGGACCGCCCGGGACCGCCCCGGACCGCCCCGGACCGCCCCGGATTGCCCCGGACCGCCCGGGACCGCCCTGGACCGCCCGGGACTGCTCCGGACTGCCCGGGACCGCCCCAGACCGCCCGGGACCGCCCCGGACCGCCCGGGACCGCCCGGACCGCCCGGGACCGCCCGGGACCGCCCGGGACCGCCCGGGACCACCCTGGACCGCTGGGCCCGCCCGGGACCGCCCGGGACCGCCCGGGACCGCTCGGGACCGCACCGGACCGCCCGGGACCGCCCCGGACCGCCCGGGACCGCCCGGGACCGCCCGGGACTGCCCGGGACCGCTCTGGACCGCCCGAGACCGCCCCGGACCGCCCGGGACCGCACCGGACTGCCCGGGACCGCCCGGGACCGCTCTGGACCGCCCGGGACCGCCCGGGACCGCCCCGGACCGCCCCGGACCGCCCTGGATTGCCCCGGACCGCCCGGGACCACCCCGGACCGCTCGGGACCGCCCCGGACCGCCCGGGACCGCCCCGGACCGCCCGGGACCGCCAGGGACCGCCGCGGACCGCCTCGGACCGCCCCGGATTGCCCCGTACCGCCCGGGACCGCCCCGGACTGCCCGGCACCGTCCGGGACCGCCCGGGACCGCCCGGGACCGCCCGGGACCGCCCCGGAACGCCCAGGACCGCCCCGGACCGCCCGGGACTGCCCCGGACCGCCCGGGACCGCCCCGGACCGCCCGGGACCGCCTCGGACCGCCCGGGACCGCCCCGGACCGCCCGGGACCGCCCAGAACTGCCCGGGACCGCCCGGGACCGCCCGGGACCGCCCAGGACCGACCGGGACCGCCCGGGACCGCCCCGGACCGCCCGGGACCGCCCCGGACCACCAGGGACCGCCCCGGACCGCCCGGGACGGCCCAGGACCACCCGGGACCGCCCGGGACCGCCCGGGACCGCCCGGGACCGCCCCGGACCGCCCCCGACCGCCCGGGACCGCCCGGGACCGCCCCGGACCGCCCCGGACCGCCCTGATTGCCCCGGACCGCCCGGGACCGCCCCGGACCGCTCGGGACCGCCCCGGACCGCCCGGGACCGCCCCGGACCGCCCGGGACCGCCCGGGACCGCCCCGGACCGCCCCGGACCGCCCTGGATTGCCCCGGACCGCCCGGGACCGCCCCAGACCGCTCGGGACCGCCCCGGACCGCCCGGGACCGCCCCGGACCGCCCGGGACCGCCAGGGACCGCCGCGGACCGCCTCGGACCGCCCCGGATTGCCCCGTACCGCCCGGGACCGCCCGGGACTGCCCGGCACCGCCCGGACCGCCTGGGACCGCCCGGGACCGCCCGGACCGCCCCGGACCGCCCAGGACCGCCCTGGACCGCCCGGGACTGCCCCGGACCGCCCGGGACCGCCCCGGACCGCCCGGGACCGCCTCGGACCGCCCGGGACCGCCCCAGACCGCCCGGGACCGCCCAGAACTGCCCAGGACCGCCCGGGACCGCCCGGGACCGCCCGGGACCGCCCGGGACCGCCCGGGACTGCCCCGGACCGCCCGGGACCGCCCCGGACCACCCGGGACCGCCCCGGACCGCCCGGGACGGCCCGGGACCGCCCGGGACTGCCCGGGACCGCCCGGGACCGCCCGGGACCGCCCCGGACCGCCCGGGACCACCTGGGTCCGCCCGGGACCGCCCTGGACCGCCGGGACCGCCCAGGACCGCCCGGGACCGCCCGGGACCACCCGTGACCGCCCGGGACCGCCCGGGACCGCCCGGGACCGCCCCGGACCGCCCGGGACCGCACCCGGACCGCCCAGGACCACACTCGGACAGCCCGGGACCGCCCGGGACCGCCCGGGACCGCCCGGGACCGCCCCGGACCGCCCGGGTCCGCCCTAGAACACCCGGGACCGCCCGGGACCGCCCGAGACCACCGCGGACCGCCCGGGACCGCCTCGGACCGCCCGGGACCGCCCAGGACCGCCCGGGACCGCCCTGGACCGCCCGGACCGCCCTGGAACGCCCGGGACCGCCCGGGACCACCCGGGACCGCCCGGGACCGCCCGGGAGCGCCCGGGACCGCCCGGGACCGCCCCGGACCGCCCGGGACCACCCGGGACCGCCCGGGACCTCCCGGGACCGCCCGGGACTGCCCGGGACCGCCCGGGACCGCTCTGGACCGCCCGGGACCGCCCGGGACCGCCCCGGACCGCCCCGGACCGCCCTGGATTGCCCCGGACCGCCCGGGACCGCCCCGGACCGCTCGGGACCGCCCCGGACCGCCCGGGACCGCCCCGGACGCCCGGGACCGCCAGGGACCGCCGCGGACCGCCTCGGACCGCCCCGGATTGCCCCGTACCGCCCGGGACCGCCCGGGACTGCCCGGCACCGTCCGGGACCGCCCGGGACCGCCCGGGACCGCCCGGGACCGCCCCGGACCGCCCAGGACCGCCCCGGACCGCCCGGGACTGCCCCGGACCGCCCGGGACCGCCCCGGACCGCCCGGGACCGCCTCGGACCGCCCGGGACCGCCCCGGACCGCCCGGGACCGCTCAGAACTGCCCGGGACCGCCCGGGACCGCCCGGGACCGCCCAGGACCAACCGGGACCGCCCGGACCCGCCCCGGACCGCCCGGGACCGCCCGGACCACCCGGGACCACCCCGGGACCGCCCCGGACCGCCCGGGACGGCCCAGGACCACCCGGGACCGCCCGGGACCGCCCGGGACCGCCCGAGACCGCCCCGGACCGCCCGGGACCGCCCGGGACCGCCCCGGACCGCCCCGGACCGCCCTGGATTGCCCCCGGACCGCCCGGGACCGCCCCGGACCGCTCGGGACCGCCCCGGACCGCCCGGGACCGCCCCGGACCGCCCGGGACCGCCCGGGACCCGCCCCGGACCGCCCCG